>NC_092773.1:20212770-20250270 GCF_047496795.1 Chiloscyllium punctatum
GTCCAACTCGTCTATTCTTGATGACAAATCCACAATTAATCTTGCCCCATTTGCCAGCACTTGGCCCATATCCATCTAAACCCTTCCTATTCATATCTCCATCCAAGTGCCTTTGAAATGTTGTCATTGTACCAGCCTCCAACACTTCCGCCGGCAGCTCATTCCACACACGCACAGCGTGTTCTTGTTTTCCACCATCAATCCTCCAGGCAGAGGGACCAGCCGGGGTTGGATTGGCTCTTTTCCTCTGTAAATATTTGTAGGAACTCTTCACATCTTCCTTCAATGTTACCAGTTAGTGCAATTTCTGGATTGTTCATTTGTCCTCCTTAAAACTCTGACCAATCTTCTGATCGACACCTCATCTGACAGGTTTCAAAACTCGTTCTTCGCATTTGACAACACCCGCAAGTTCCTTATTCAGCATCGAGATAAATCCTAGCTGAGAGTTATGAACCATCTCCTGAGAAAAGTGACAATGCATTTTCCTTTTAGCCACGTTTACCAATTCACATCAGCTCCCTCTGCCCTATCAGGCTGACAACACAACTCAATCTCGCATTCAGCTTGAAGGTGAGAAGCGTGGGTTTATCAAGTTCAAATTGCAGTCATGAGGGGCTCCTTTATCATAGACTCATCTTGTCTGATCACTCATTACCATATTAGAAATAGCCTGCGGAAGAACATACGCTTTGAAGAAACTATCCTGAATGCACACTCACTCACCCAGTGCACACCCAGATTCAAAGACAGCCAGGATGATTTTTGTACATGCCCATTTACTGTTAGGTGGACCTCTAAACATCGCCCATAGAAAACTTCCTTTGTGTATCACTTGAGCGACTGCACATCTTCCTCTTTTGAGCTGAACTCCACGTCTCACTCATATACCAACACTATCCTTCAGGAATAGACAACTCCACCAACTTTTCCAAGCATTTGTAAAATGGGAAGGCCCGAGTGTTGAACCATATCTTTGTCATGAGAGGAGCATGAAGCCAGGAAGAGCAACAGCCAGCAGATGAAGAAAACTTTGTATCTCAAATGGTATTGTTCTAACCCTCCGTCAGCACAGTGCTCCCTCAGTACTGACCCTCCGACGGTGCGGCCCTCCCTCAGCACTGACCCTCCGACGGTGCGGCCCTCCCTCAGCACTGACCCTCCGACGGTACGGCCCTCCCTCAGCACTGACCCTCTGACGGTGTGGCCCTCCCTCAGCACTGACCCTCCGACGGTGCAGCACTCCCTCAGCACTGACCCTTCGACAGTATGGCACTCCCTCAGCACTGACCCTCCGACAGTGCCACACTCCCTCAGCACTGACCCTTCGACAGTATGGCACTCCCTCAGCACTGACCCTCCGACAGTGCCACACTCCCTCAGCACTGACCCTCCGACAGCGCGGCGATCCCTCAGCACTGAGCCTCTGACAGTGCCACACTCCCTCAGTACTGACCCCTCCGACAGTGCAGCCCTCCCTCAGCACCGATCGTCCAACGGTTCAATGCCCCATCATGTGATGAGAGCTGTGAGGATTACATGTATATAAAATTCTCCTGGTGCATTGCTTACTTTCTGAAAGGATGTTTACCAAGCCAGCCTGTATCGGAGAGCTGGTGACTGCAATCCCCTGAGGTGTTAATGCAGGGCTGTTTGTTGATGTGCTATTGGTTGGTTGGATTCTTCAGATACCGCACTCTAACTTCTCAAGAGCGTGCGAAAACTCCTCTACTCGACAGACAGATTTGGCCTTAGATATCCTGCACGCCACAGTTGAAGTGCTCTTTCATGTTCAACACAGCAGGGGATGGAGCTGGATTCCGATTCAGATCTCAGCAGACATGGAAGAAATAAGAGTGGGAGCATGCCACTCACTCACTCACTCAAAGCCTGTTTAAGATGATCCTGGCGGAACCTGAGCACAACTCTAGTTCCTACATTTGCCCCCCATTTCCTTTCCAATTCAAAGATCAATGAGCCTCCACGTTGACTGCACTCAGTACTCGGCAATCTTCAGCAGAGAATGCTTGCATCCATTGGCGGGACTCAAATCCCATTCTCCGAAACACCAGAGAATTCATTCCCTGGATTTCTGAGCAGCAAAAATGAGCCAAAAAACCTGAACCATGAGAATGATGTTTGGAGTGGGTACACATCTGGTCATTGCTGATATCTTGTTATGTACCACAGTGCTCTGAAGAGCAGATATGTCAATTTAAACCAGCAGTGTAATGATTAGATTCGATTCCCTACAGTGTGGAAACAGGCTCTTTGGCCCAACCAGTCCACACCGACCCTCTAAAGAGCAACCCACCATCCCATTTCCCTCTGACTAATGCATCTAACACGACGGGCAATTTAGCACGGCAAATTCACCCTGACCTGCACATCTTTGGACTGTGGGAGGAAACCCCCGCAGACACGGGGAGAATGTGCAAACCCCACACAGACAGTCACCCAAGGCTGGAGTTGAACCCAGGACCCTGAGGACGGAACATCATTTTTCACATCCCATTTCCTCAGCTTTACCCCATCACTTGCACCAGAGATTTTAGTAGTGTCTGGATCACTCTTGCTGCTCAGAACTAGATTCAGGCCCCACGCCTGACTTTGAGGGACAAGCTTACAGCACCTTGACCTGACTCACTGTCCATTTTCTTTTTAACCCTTCAGTTACAGTGCAGTAATTCGACAAACATGCATTGGAGAGTGACAGGTGACCTTATAAAGGGGCTGTAAGATCATGAGGGACATGGATAGGGTGAATAGCCGAGGGTAGGGGAGTCTAAAACTCTCGGGCGGACCTTTAAGGTGAGAGGAGAAAGATCTAAAAGAGGCAACGTTTTCACACAGAGGGTGGATGGAACGAGCTGCCACAGGAAGTGGTGGAGGCTGGGACAGTTGCAACATTTACAAGGTCTCCGGATAGGAAGGGTTTGGAGGGATATGGCCAAGTGCTGGCAACTGGGACCGGATGATTTTGGGATTATTAGTGGATGAGTTGGACCAAATGGGCTGCTTCCATGCTGAATGACTCTATCCTCCTCCGTGTGCAAATATTCCGAGTGCACACACTGATCTCCTGGATTTGAAGTGACCTTTGGGTTTATTTCTGTGACGGCACAGGCATTTTGGCGGTTCCTGTTACACTCTCCTCCTGCCCTTCAGTACATTCTGCAGTGGCGTGCAGGGGGCCCCCTTTCTAGGTGGCTGGCAGTGGGTGGGAGGGGGGGGGGGGGAAGGTTTAACCGGACAGGTGCCACCTGTTCTGGCTCGCCTTGCATACACAGATCCTGTTGGCAGGCAGCATCAGCAAACAAAACTCCAGTCTCATCAAACAAGCCTTTGTGCTCCTGCGCTGAACTGGAGAACTCGACCGTGATCTGCTTGCCTGAGGAGGTGTCAGCCCATCCCGCCTGCAGCTCATTCCCACAAGAGGGGCTGAGAACGAAGGGGGACTTCAGACAGGAGAAACAGAACAGAGCAGGATTCACCAAACAGAACAAAGCACACAACAGCACAGCAACAGGCCCTTCAGCCCACTGTGACATCAGCCCAAACTAATCCCATCAGTCTGCACACGGTCTGCATCCCTCGCTTCATCTATCTGTCTCAATGCCTCTTAAACATTACCAGTGCATCTGCTTCGACTACCTTACCTGGCGTTGTGCTACGGGCATCCACCACACTCTGGGTAACCAAAACTTTCCTCACCCATCACCTTTCTGCTTTCCCCCCTCTCACCTCAAACCAATGCCCCCTTCCACCCTGGGAAAGGGATCCTACCTATTCACCCTATACATGTAAACAGAGACACCTCGAAGTGCATGTTCATAGACCCCTGAAAGCAGAGCTGCAGCTAGACCGGAGAGTGAAAGGCAGCGTTTGGTAAGCTTGCCGTTATTGGTCAGTGCACTCAGCAGAGGGGTTGAGAGGTCATGTTGTGACTGTACAGACACTATTGGAACACTGCATTCAACTCTGGTCTCCCTGCGATCGGAGATGTTGTGAAACTTGAAAGGGTGCAGAGAAGATTTCCAGGGATGTTGCCAGGGTTGGGGCGTTTGAGCTTTAGGGAAGAGGCTGGACAGGCTGGGGCTGTTTTCCCTGGAGTGTCAGAGGCCGAGGGGTGACCTGATAGAGGTTTATAAAATCACGAGGGGCATGGATAGGGTAAATCGACAAGGTCTTTTCCCTGGGGTGGGGAGTCCAGAACTGGAAGGCATAGGTTTAAAAGGGAGGGTAAAGCTCTGAAAGGGACCTAAGGGGCAACCTTTTCACGCAGAGGGTGGTGCGTGGTTGGAATGAGCTGCCAGAGGAAGTGGTGGAGGCTGGTACAATTACAGCATTTAATAGGCAGCTGGATGGGGACATGAATAGGAAGGGTTTGGAGGGAGATGGGCCAAATGCTGGCAAATGGGACTAGATTAATTTAGGGTATTTGGTCAGCATGGGCGAGTGGAACTGATGTGTCTATTTCAGTGCTGTACATCTCTATGGCTTTGCGCCTCTCGATTTTATTTCCTTCCCTCAGGTCAGCCCTCAGCCTCCGCCTCTGAAGTCACAACAATCCAAGTTTGTCCAACCTCTCCTTCGAGCTAATCCACTCCAATCCAGGCGACATCCCGGTAAACCCTCTCCAAAGCCTCCGCATCCTTCCTGCAATGCGGCAGTCAGAACTGCACATGGTATTCCAAATGTGGGAATGCTTTATTTTGAGAAGAGCTTTCACATCACTGGGACAAAGCCAATGAACCCCACTTCCCTCCTGGCTGTCCCCTTGGAATATTTGGAAAATGATACTAGGACAGCAGAGGGAGATCAGACAGAGTAATGAATCAGTCCTGGACTATCATTCACATGAGTTATGGAACATGACAACAACAGAGGCCAGGGGACCCAACATGACAGTGCTAGGTGTTTGCCCTCCATGCATCACATAGTTTCCTCGATTCCCCTTTTCCTGACAAACCTATTTTCCAACGATGACATTCCCAAAGCTTCAGTCACTAACTTACTGGACAGTAGACAGCCGCCCTGTAACAATCACTGGCCTCTTCTCAAGTTGAGATTTTTTACAAATCCTGAGACTATCTCCACCTGCACTCACCAGTCCACCCAGGAGTGAACTTGAAGACATTGCAAATCCTGGCCTGTGCCCCTGGCCCTTGTAATTGTGCAAAGCCACAGAAGGATGGTAACAGAATTTCCAATTAATTCCAAACACTGCAAGAACCTCACAAGCTAAAGAGGGAAGGTCGGACACAGGGACAGCCACTGACATCATCTGAGTAATAGCTGTCCCCAACTCTGCAACCGAGACAGCACGTACTGTACTGGAAGTAAATAAAGGGAGCTTGTTGAAAGCTGCAATCTAATTTCTCAGTTCAGATACATATAATTCTTACAAGATTGCCACTTTGCTCTTACAAAAACTGGAAACAAGATTAGATGATAGCTTGTTTGATGTTACTGTAATTGTATATCTACTGTACATTACTCGCAATTATAATGCACCTCAAAGGGAATCGGTGCAGCCAACAGCTCCTTAGCAGATTTCCTACTTATCCCTCTGCCTACAAGATGGTGATGTGGCCCGAAGTTAAAAGGAAGGGTGAAGAGACGGGGGGCGGGGGGTGGGACACACCAATACTGCAAAGTAGGAAGATCGACCAAGGGAGCTGTTCATACAGCACAAGGTTCATAACAGGTTGACAGATGCAACATAATGCATCGATTGTCTATGACAGCATTCAGTTTTAGCTGCTGTACTCTGTTTCAAAAGGGGAGCAACAAAGAGGGAATGCACAACAGTCAACGAAGATAAAGAGGCTTTGCTCTCTGGAGATAAGGGGAAACCTGGCTCCTCTCACAACAACAGGGAGATCAAGTGAACAGAGGGTGGAAATCGAGAGATTTTGATCTGGTTAATCAGGTAAAATAACTTCCAAAGGTCGATGGGTTGATGAGTGAAAAACATAAATCCCCGATTGCCGAAACAACAAAACAAAAGAGATTAGAATTAATTATTTTGATCTGCCAGCAGATTTGGACATGAAAACCCAGATCACTAAGTGTGGTGAAAGTAGAATTTAGAATTGCTTTTCAAAGCAAGTGCACAAATCCTTGAAAAGACACATTTGGAAGGTTGAAAGATGAGGCAGTGGGATTATTTTCCGAGAGATGACGGTGGCATTGGACCAAATGGCCACCATTAGTGCAAGTGGTTCACAAAAGGCAGACCCAGCTCACCACAATGCACATCCTTCCTGGAAACCCAGAAGTCAATTTACCAGATATCGCACCAACGATATACAGGTTCAAACAGAAACACAATCAACATTACACCTCTCTGCCCTTCACCTTCGACCCATTCCTTTGGTCGAACCCAACTCAAATCACTGGAAGTCACATCAAGAGATCCAAACGAACCTGAAAGAAAGTATTGAATGGGCCCAGAACCTAACAAGTGCCAAGGAGAGAGAGAGAGAGAGAAAGCAGCCAAGGATGGCAAGGAGAGATCGTGTGCGTGAACAAAAGCATACAAGGGGGATATTGATCAATATAAAAGTGCCTCTACTCCGAGAATGAGTGGGTCAGGTCAACCTGGGCCCTTGAACACCAGAAAATCAGCAAATAGCAGAGAATGACACTGCACCATTATGAACAGTACAAAGCAAGAACTGCGTGTCTGACTGCGTGTCTGATATCCCAAGAAACCTGATGCTGGATCAGAGGCAAAAGCTCCCCACAATTCACATTTACCAGTCATGACAAACCCCCCCCAGGACCAGATAGTTTGCATTCCAAGATTTTGAAGCATGGACGTGAGAAGGTTTCGGGTGTCGTGACTTCAATCTCACAAATCTCTCAACTTGGAAAGTGCTTCCTTACGCGAACACAAAGAGTCTGTAGAGGGGCATGGACAGCTCGAGTGAGTGGGCAAAAAAGCTGACAGTCGGAATTCAATGTGGGGAAAAGTGAGGTGATGCTCTTTGGCATGAAGATTAGAGGAGCTGAATATTCATTGGAATGGGAGGAAGACTGCAGAAAGCCAGAGCACAGAGGCGGCTTGGAGTACTGCTGCGTAATTCTCACAAGCTCGCGTCCAAGTCCGTCAGGTAATCGGGAAGGCAAATGGATTCATTTCAAAGGGAATGGACTGTAAAACGAGGGAAGCCTTGCTGAAACCATACTGCTTCGGACACAGTCAGAACATGGCTGGGTACTTTATGTAAGGAAAGATTGAATGACATTGGAGACAATCCAAATAAGGTTCACTCAGTTGATCCCAGATACAAAGGAACTGTCTTTTGAAGTTAAGTTCAGGAGGTTGGGCTAGTACACATTGGGGTTGAGAAGAAAAAGGGGCAATCTCTTTGAAAGGGACAAGATTCTGCACCTAACCTGTCATGCCTCCCAACAAAGATGGTCTCCCCCAAAAAAAAAGAGGCTCAACCAGAGGGCACAATCTCAGAGCAAGGGGGTCACACATTTAAGACCGAGGTGAGGAGAAATCTTAATCAAAATAGCCCTCGACTTGAGGAATATTCAGGGACTGTAACGCTAGATTTTTTCCCCAGTAAATTTACATTGCGCTGCCCCACCCTGGCCAATAATATTTCCTTCTTTAGGCGTGGTACAGAACCACGACAAGGAGTCCAAGTGTGGTCTAACCAGGGCTTTTAGCATAATTTCTAACCCCTTGTACAGTATTTCTCATCCTGTCAGGGCAAAGGTGAGCACTGAATTAACCTTTTCAAAGGCTATTGAGGCTGGGTCATTCAGTATGTTCAAGGCTGACAGACAGATCTTTTTAATCAGGAAGGAGAATCCTGTGGGGAAACAGCAGCAAAGTGGAGAGGACGATAATCAGACTGGCTGTTATCTCATTGACCAGACTCAATGGCTTCCTTCTGCCCTGACATCTTCATGGCCTCAACAGTCCCAGAAGATGATGGGACACAAAGCTTCCTATCCAAGTTGATCACTGTCCCTGCCCAAACCCGAGGATTTCAATGCAGGCAGATTTTGGGTCCAAATCAGACAGACCTCAAAAGGACAGACTGCTTTGAAACGTGCAAAGCCGACAACATCAGAGAGCTGAGAGACTTGCAGGTCGATATGTGTGCTACAGACAACAAAGACTTTCGCAAAGCTCACCTTTATACAGACAGGATGAGAAAGTCAAGGGGTTAGAAATTATGCCAAAAGCCTTGGTTAGACCACACTTGAACTCCTGTCGTGGTTCTATACCAGACCGAAAGAAGGAAATATCATTGGTGAGGGCAGGGGGAACGCAGTGTCCAGCTACTGAAAATAAAATCTAGGGTTGCAAGTCCCTGAAATTCTGCAACATTAGGGCTAAAATCTTCAAAATATGAGGGGGAACAGAGACAAACAGTTTCTTCATGTTGGGCAGTGAACGGTCAGGGAATACAGTCTGATGACAAACACGTCATCTTTCAGGAGGGAAATTGGGAAACACGTCTCCAGGTCAAGGCTAGTTTCCTTTCACAGACAAGTGAGGCTCAACTAATTTTTCATCTGAAACCCAAGCTTTCCACATTCAGGGAAACCAACACACCAAGACTGCAGAATATCACAGCACCAACTCCGTGAAAACTGTGAACAAATATTCTCTGAATGCTCTGAGGAGAACATACCCAGGCTCACCAACTTTTTAAGGGAAGTGAGATTTCTCAAATCTCTTTCTAGCATTCTCGTTTCTTACCAAAGGCTTGCCTCTCATCCAGACCCTGTACAACCCCATTACACAAATGACAGGCACACCTGGCCAGCTGGTGAGCTCCCCAACACCAACTACAATTCGACCCTGCTTGCCCCAAAACCGAGAATCTGATTTTAAGTGCTCCCTGAAATAAAGAAACGAAGGCACCCACGAAGACAGGGAACTAATTCCCCAGGATCAGATTAGACAACCATGTGGGGAATTTTGCCTCACATTTCCAGATCAAACTTCAGGGACAGCCCGCCCCACCACCTCCCCCATCAGGTAGGACGTGACCCACACCAGCCTGACCTACCTCGAAGATGATCAGCAGGGTTTTCATGTAGAGCTTACGGATGCCAAAGGACACGCCAAAGATAGCGGGAACAATGATGAAGACCAGGAGAAGAGTGATCCAGACCGTCAACGAGATGCCCAGCAGGGTACAGACCAAGCTGTCAAAGGGCAGGAGTAACGACATGACTGTAGCCTGCTCACCTTCTGCTCCTGTCACCTTCCTCAACTAGCCCTTTCCACCTAACTAGTCCATCCCCTCACTTGACGTCCCTCTGACTAGTTCCTTCCTTCTCCTGCAACCCCCTCC
The DNA here is from genome assembly GCF_047496795.1 of Chiloscyllium punctatum. Classification (NCBI taxonomy): domain Eukaryota; kingdom Metazoa; phylum Chordata; class Chondrichthyes; order Orectolobiformes; family Hemiscylliidae; genus Chiloscyllium; species Chiloscyllium punctatum. The sequence goes on from NC_092773.1 coordinate 20,222,106, forward strand.
AACCAAGTGGCTCCACCTTTCAGAGGCCTCACACCTCCTCTCTTAACTCCTCACTAGTCCCACTGTGTGGTCTCAATATGCCCGTTCTCCCTCAGTGTCCCCTCTTCACCCCTTGCCAGCCTGTCCCTCTACAGTCCCTTCATGAGAAACCCCTACTCCTCTGCCACACACCCTCAATGGACCCTCTCACCCCTCCCCTCACTGACACACTCTCTGTATCTCAAGTTCCCCCCCACCGACTTCTCACCTCTCCTGCTCTAACCTCTCTCCTCACTGACTCCCTTCCACCTCACTAATGCCTCTCTCTAACCCCCCCCTCACTGACTCCCCCTCTCTGATACGCACCCCTCTCTCTATTCCCCTCCCCCTCACTGACTCCCTCTCTAACACCCACCCCTCTCTCTGTACCCTTCCCCCTCACTGACCCCCTCACCACCTCCCCCCTCGCTAACCCCTTTCTCACCCTTGACCCCTCTCTCTAACGCCCCCAGTGACCCCCTCCAACACCCCCCCTCGCTCACCCCTTTCTCACCCGACCCCTCTCTCTAACACGCCCAGTGACCCCCTCAAACCCCCCCAGACACACTCTCTCTCCCACCCCTCCCCCCTTACTGACACCGTCTCTAAACCTTCCCCCCGACCCTCCCCCCCTTACTGACCCTCCCCCTCCCCCTCCCTCCTCAATGACCCCTCCCACCCAACTGACCCTCCCCCTCCCCCTCACCGACCCTCCCCCCTCACTGACCCTCTCCCTCACTGACCACTGCCCCTCCCCCCTCACTGACCCTTCACCCCTCCCCCTCACCGACCCTCCCCCTCCCCCCTCACTGACCCCCCCTCTCACTGCCCCTCCCCCCTCACTGACCCTTCACCCCTCCCCCCTCACTCCTCCCCCTTACTGACCCTTCACCCCTCCCCCCTCACTGACCCTTCACCCCTCCCCCTCACTGACCCTTCACCCCTCCCCCCTCACTGACCCTTCACCCCTCCCCCTCACTGACCCTTCACCCCTCCCCCCTCACTGACCCTTCACCCCTCCCCCTCACTGACCCTTCACCCCTCCCCCCTCACTGACCCTTCACCCCTCCCCCTCCCTGCCCCCCCCCTCTCCCCCTGAGGCCTGCCCACAGTTGAATCCTCGGTGTTCAGTCACTGCTCCATTGGGGAGGACAGTGTGGGCTGTGTGTTACCGCCCCGGGGTGTTTCTGTTCCCCGGCCGGTCGGTGGTCGGTCCCCGGTGCCCCCCTCCCTCCCCGGTCTCTCTGTCTCTGTCTGTGTCTGTGTCTGTGCTCCGGGCCCTGTGTCTCTCTGTCCCCTCCACCTCGGCGCCGGCCCTCACTGCGCACGCGTCACCCGCCGCCAACCCGCGAGGAACGCGCCTGCGCAAGGTCGGGGGTGGAGGGGAGCGGCCAGTGGGAGACACGTGCCGGCGGCGGGGGACTGCGCATGCCCTGGTGCACGCCACGCCCCCCCCAACCAACCCAACCCCCAACTCCTCCAGCGGCCGCCAGGAGTACTGCAGGTGATCGTTGCCGGCCACTCAGCCCATCGGCTCCCTCTGCTGCTGTCCCACCAGCTTCTGCAGGATCTGCGCTGCAACATTTTCACGGTCGAGAGCCCACCGGGCTGAGATTTAAAGTTGGCACTTGATCCGTATACGCCCGAATAAGGGAATTTGGGTTGGCCGTTCAGCCCCTCAATCCCGTTCTGCTATCCGACCAGAGGTGCTTGTCACAAAGTCATAGAGATGTACAGCACAGAAGCAGACCCTTTGGCCCAACTCATCCATGCCAGATAGCCTTAACTTGTGTTCTGAACTCCACGGTTCTCCACCAACCCCGAAATATTTCCTTGCCAAAGACTGTTAGGTGTGTTGGCCATGCTGAAATGCTGGCTAGATGCATAAACCATGGGAAATGCAGGGTTACAAGGATTGGGTCTGGGTGGGCTGCTCTTCAGAGGGCGGGTGTGAACTCGATGGGCCGAACAGCCTGCTTCCACGCTGCAGAGATTTAACGTATAAGAACCTTTACCCTAAAAGATATTCAGTGATCCTGCCTTCATATCTTTTTGAGGCAAGTCGTCCGAAAGTCGCAGAACCCTCACAGGGAAGAAGGCCCACTGTCAAAGCAAAGCCGCCACCATTCTTAAAAACATTCCTACCCTGGCAATGTTTTTCTACAGCCTCTCCCATGGGGGAGAAGGTACAGGAGCCTGAACACGCACACACACACACCAGCCCGTTTCACAACAGTTTCTACCTGACTGTAGTTAGAATACTGAATGGACTCACAAACTCTTAACATTCCCCTGTCCCTGTGTTTTTGTTTTTGTCGCTGTTTACCTATTATTTACTTATCTATGCTCCTTAACTCTGTGATCCGCCTGTATTGCTCACAAGACAAAGCTTTTATTGTTCCTCGGTATGTGTGACAATCAATACGATTCGGTTCAATTCCCTTCCTCTTCATCCTGAAAGTGCGATTTCAAATTTTAAAACCTGATCCTCCAGTTCTGCTCTCACCCACGAGAGGGAGCAATCCTTTTGACATCGACCTTATCAATTTCAAAACTTTCTGTCAAATCACCATTCTTATGATGGAAACTGTGCCAGACTGTCCAACCTTCCCTCATTACACAACCTGCTAATTCAAGCCCTCAATCAAGTAACTCTGAGCAGCCTCTGATGTACTGAGATCATTCCTGAGAGAAAGGAGACCAACAGTGGACACAGTATTTTAGATAAGGCCTCCTAGCAGAGCGCTTTAGGGAACATCTCCGAGACACCCGCACCAATCAACCAAACCGCCCCGTGGCCCAACATTTCAACTCCCCCTCCCACTCTGCCGAGGACATGGAGGTCCTGGGCCTCCTTCACTGCCGCTCCCTCACCACCAGACGCCTGGAGGAAGAACGCCTCATCTTCCGCCTCGGAACACTTCAACCCCAGGGCATCAATGTGGACTTCAACAGCTTCCTCATTTCCCCTTCCCCCATCTCATCCTAGTTTCAAACTTCCAGCTCAGTTACTGTCTCCTTGACTTGTCCGACCTGCCTATCTCCTTTTCCACCTATCCACTCCACCCTCTCCTCCTTGACCTATCACCTTCATCTCCTCCCCCACTCACCCATTGTACTCTATGCTACTCTCTCCCCACCCCCACCCTCCTCTAGCTTATCTCTCCACGCTTCAGTCTCACTGCCTTTATTCCTGATGAAGGGCTTTTGCCCGAAACGTCGATTTCGCTGCTCGTTGGATGCTGCCTGAACTGCTGTGCTCTTCCAGCACCACTAATCCAGTATACAGTATTTTAGATGTTGAGGGGGTAATAGATATCGGACAGATGTCAGAGGTTGTTTTTTTTACCCAGAGGGTAGTAGGAGTGTGGAACGCACTGCCTGCGACAGTTGTAGACTCGACAACTTTAGGGGCATTTAAATGGTCATTGGATAGGCATATGGATGAGAATGGAATCGTGTAGGTTGGATGGGCTTCAGATTGGTCTCGCAGGGCGGCGCAACTTTGAGGACCAAAGGGCCTACACTGCGCTGTGATGTTCTTTGTGGTCTCACAAATGCTGTATATGACTCAAGCATACTGTCCTTATTTTAGAATTCAATTCCTCTTGTAACGACAGACAGCATCCCATTCACCTTCTTGATTACGCCATGTTCATATGTTGTGACTCGCACCAGAACCCCCAGATCCCTCTGCGCCACAGAATTCCACAGTTTTTTTTTGGATTAGATTACTTACAGTGTGGAAACAGGCCCTTCGGCCCAACAAGTCCACACCGTCCCGCCGAAGCGCAACCCACCCATTCCCCGACATCTGCCCCTTACCTAACACTCGGGGCAATTGAGCAAGGCCAATTCACCTGACCTGCACATCTTTGGACTGTGGGAGGAAACCGGAGCACCCGGAGGGAACCCACGCAGACACGGGGAGAACGTGCAAACTCCACACAGTCAGTCGCCTGAGGCGGGAATTGAACCCGGGTCTCTGGCGCTGTGAGGCAGCAGTGCTAACCACTGTGCCACCGTGCCGCCTAAAGGTTGTTCTTGGTGTAAATGATGCTCTTCCATGACTCGACCTGCAGAGTTGAGTGGCTTCACATTTTCCCACATCGTCCTCCGTCAGCCAGATTTTGCTCATTCCCTTCACTATCAATCTGGTGGTCACCTTGAAAGGGCATGTACATTAGTCAGCACTCAGGCGTCTGCTCACCGAACTCCCAATGGGTATCCCAACGGGCACAAACATTGGACTCGCTCCTCAGAGATCACAAGTTTGAATCTCGCCGCAGCCAGTTCCGACATTCGTGCAGGAACTCAGCCTTGGATAAGTGCATAAAAAAGGTGAAAGAGGAAGGCGATGGCACGAACTGGAGGGCTCCGGTAACAGGAGGATCGGCCACGTTAAATTGCCCATTGTGTTAGCTGCATTCGTCAGAGGGAAATGGGTCTGGGCGGGTTACTCTTCGGACGGTCAGTGTGGACTGGTTGGACCAAAGGGCCTGTTTCCACACTACAAAGAACAAAGAAAATTTAGAGCCCAGGGCCAGGCCCTTTGGCCCTCCAAGCCTGAGCCGATCCAAATGCTGCCAAACCATTGTCTTATACAATTTGAACATGACTTGCCAGGTCTTATACTCAATACCCCGTCCGATGAAGGCAAGCATACCATATGCCTTCTTGACCACTCTATCCACCTGTGCAGCAACCTTCAGGGTACAATGGACCTACACTCCCAGATCTCTCTGCCCATCAACTTTTCCCAAGGCTCTTCCATTCGTTGTATAATTCGCTCTAGAATTAGACTTGCTTAAATGCATCACCTCACATTTGTCTGGATTGAAAGCCATCTGCCACTTTTCTGCCCAACTCTCCAGTCTATCTATATCCCCCTGTATTCTCTGACAGTCCCTTATTCTTTCTGCTACTCCACCAGTCTTTGTGTCATCTGCAAACTTGCTGATCATACCGACAGTGCCCTCTTCCAGATCATTTATATATATTACAAACAACAGTGGCCCCGACACTGACCCCTGTGGAACACCACTGGTCACCTTTCTCCATTTCGAGAAACTCCCTTCAACTACTACTCTCTCTGTCTCCTGTTGTTCAACCAGTTCTTTATCCCCCTCACTAGAACACCCTGCACACCATATGACTCCACGTTCTCCATTAGTCTACCACGGGGAACCTTCTCAAACGCCTGACTAAGGTCCATGTATATGACATCAACAGCCCTTCCTTCATCGAACAACTTGGTATCTTCCTCGATGAACTCTATTAAGTTGGTAAGGCACGATCTCCCCCGCACAAAACCATGTTGCCGATCACTGATAAGCCCATTCTTTTCCAAATATAAATAGATCCTATCCCTCAGTACCCTCTCCAGCAACTTTCCCACCACCGACGTCAGGGAATCTAATCTAATCTAATCAAACAAGCAGTGCGCAACGGGCCAAATGGCCTCTCTCTGTGGTCTGTCTCTGACCGTTCCAGTTTGTGGTTCGGGTCAGCCACGACCTCGCTGAATGAGGCCGAACAGTCTGCTTTGGCTGTTTGGCTTCTCTCAGACTGACGGCAGCCCACCATGGCGGGAATCATCCAGGCCAGCAGAAACTCACTGGCACAAGAACCCTGGCTTTGCCCCTGACCCATCACACACCTAACCCCACTCCCCTTCTCGCTGAGCCACAGATGTTCTTCATGCCCCTGTTTGAAAATTCTCAATCAAACATCACTCACAGCCTTGCCTCTCCCTATCTCAGTTACCTCCACCAGCCCGACATCTCTGGGTTTTTCCGGTTCTGGTCTCATCTGCTGTGGAGAGAACAGACATCAGGAATGAGTTACACAATGGAATCTAATCGAGGGGTTCAGGGTGGTTTATATACAGAATAACAGATACCCAGGAGTGAGTTACAGATTGGAATCTAATCGAGGGGTTCAGGGAGGTTTATATACAGAATAACAGATACTCAGGAGTGAGTTACAGACTGGAATCTAATCGAGGGGTTCAGGGAGGTTTATATATAGAATAACAGATACCCAGGAGTGAGTTACACAGACTGGAATTTAATCGAGGGGTTCGGGGAGGTTTATATATAGAATAACAGATACTCAGGAGTGAGTTACACAGACTGGAATTTAATCGAGGGGTTCGGGGAGGTATATATATCGAATAACAGATACCCAGGAGTGAGTTACAGACTGGAATCCAATCGAGGGGTTTGGGGAGGTTTATATAGAGAATAACAGATACCCAGGAGTGAGTTACAGACTGGAATCTAATCGAGGGGTTTGGGGAGGTTTATATATAGAATAACAGATACCCAGGAGTGAGTTACACAGACTGGAATCTAATCGAGGGGTTCGGGGAGGTTTATATAGAGAATAACAGATACTCAGGAGTGAGTTACAGACTGGAATCTGATCGAGGGGTTCGGGGAGGTTTATATAGAGAATAACAGATACTCAGGAGTGAGTTACAGACTGGAATCTAATCGAGGGGTTCGGGGAGGTTTATATACAGAATAACAGATACTCAGGAGTGAGTTACACAGACTGGAATCTAATCGAGGGGTTCAGGGAGGTTTATGTATAGAATAACAGATACCCAGGGAGTGAGTTACAGACTGGAATCTAATCGAGGTGCTCAGTATTGTTTATAAATAGAGTAACAGATATCCAGGAGTGAGTTTACAGACTGGAATCAAATCAAGGGATTCAGGGTGGTTAATACATATGGAGGAACAGATACCCTGGAGTGAGTTCCAGACTGGAATCAAATCGAGAGGTTTGGGTGGTTTCTACGTAGAAACACAGATCCCTAGGAGTGAGTTACAGACTGGAATCTAATCGAGGGGTCCAATATGGTTTATATACAGAACAACAGATAACTGGGAGTGAGTTACAGACTGGAATCTAATCGAGGTGTACAGGGTAGTTTTTATAGAGAATAACAGATACTCGGGAGTGAGTTACAAACTGGAATCTAACTGAGCCTTTCAGGACGTTTATATATAGAATAACAGATATCTGGGAGTGAATGACAGACTGGAATATAATCAAGGGATTCAGCGTGATTTATATAGAGAATAACAAATACCCAGGAGTGAGTTACAGACTGGAATCTAATCGAGGGGTTCGGGGAGGTTTATATATAGAATAACAGATACCCAGGAGTGAGTTACACAGACTGGAATCTAATCGAGGGGTTCGGGGTGGTTTATATAGAGAATAACAGATACTCAGGGGTGAGTTACAGACTGGAATTTAATCGAGGGGTTCGGGGAGGTTTATATAGAGAATAACAGATACTCAGGAGTGAGTTACAGACTAGAATCTAATCGAGGGGTTCGGGGAGGTTTATGTATAGAATAACAGATACTCAGGAGTGAGTTACAGACTGGAATCTCATCGAGGGGTTCGGGGTGGTTTATATAGAGAATAACAGATACTCAGGAGTGAGTTACAGACTGGAATCTAATCGAGGGGTTCGGGGTGGTTTATATAGAGAATAACAGATACTCAGGAGTGAGTTACAGACTGGAATCTAATCGAGGGGTTTGGGGAGGTTTATATAGAGAATAACAGATACCCAGGAGTGAGTTACAGTCTGGAATCTGATCGAGGGGTTTGGGTGGTTTATATAGAGAATAACAGATACCCAGGAGTGAGTTACACAGACTGGAATCTAATCGAGGGGTTCGGGGAGGTTTATATAGAGAATAACTGATACTCAGGAGTGAGTCACAGACTGGAATCTGATCGAGGAGTTCGGGGAGGTTTATATAGAGAATAACAGATACCCAGGGAGTGAGTTACAGATTGGAATCTGATCGAGGGGTTCGGGGAGGTTTATATACAGAATAACAGATACTCAGGAGTGAGTTACAGATTGGAATCTGATCGAGGGGTTCGGGGAGGTTTATATACAGAATAACAGATACTCAGGAGTGAGTTACAGATTGGAATCTGATCGAGGGGTTCGGGGAGGTTTATATAGAGAATAACAGATACTCAGGAGTGAGTTACAGACTGGAATCTGATCGAGGGGTTCGGGGTGGTTTATATAGAGAATAACAGATACCCGGGGAGTGAGTTACACAGACTGGAATCTAATCGAGGGGTTCGGGGAGGTTTATATAGAGAATAACAGATACTCAGGAGTGAGTTACACAGACTGGAATCTAATCGAGGGGTTCGGGGAGGTTTATATAGAGAATAACAGATACTCAGGAGGGAGTTACAGACTGGAATCTAATCGAGGGGTTCGGGGAGGTTTATATAGAGAATAACAGATACTCAGGAGGGAGTTACAGATTGGAATCTGATCGAGGGGTTCGGGGAGGTTTATATACAGAATAACAGATACTCGGGAGTGAGTTACAGATTGGAATCTGATCGAGGAATTCGGGGAGGTTTATATAGAGAATAACAGATACTCAGGAGTGAGTTACAGACTGGAATCTAATCGAGGGGTTCGGGGAGGTTTTTATAGAGAATAACAGATACCCAGGAGTGAGTTACAGACTGGAATCTGATCGAGGGGTTCGGGGAGGTTTATGTATAGAATAACAGATACTCAGGAGTGAGTTACAGACTGGAATCTAATCGAGGGGTTCGGGGAGGTTTATATAGAGAATAACAGATACTCAGGAGTGAGTTACAGACTGGAATCTAATCGAGGAGTTCGGGGAGGTTTATATAGAGAATAACAGATACTCAGGAGTGAGTTACAGACTGGAATCTAATCGAGGGGTTCGGGGAGGTTTATATAGAGAATAACAGATACCCAGGGAGTGAGTTACAGACTGGAATCTAATCGAGGGGTTCGGGGAGGTTTATATAGAGAATAACAGATACTCAGGAGTGAGTTACACAGACTGGAATCTGATCGAGGGGTTTGGGGAGGTTTATATAGAGAATAACAGATACTCAGGAGTGAGTTACAGACTAGAATCTAATCGAGGGGTTCGGGGAGGTTTATATAGAGAATAACAGATACCCAGGGAGTGAGTTACAGACTGGAATCTAATCGAGGGGTTCAGGGTGGTTTATATATAGAATAACAGATACCCAGTAGTGAGTTACAGACTGGAATCTAATCGAGGGGTTCGGGGAGGTTTATATAGAGAATAACAGATACCGGGGAGGGAGTTACAGACTGGAATCTAATCGAGGGGTTCGGGGAGGTTTATATATAGAATAACAGATACCCAGGAGTGAGTTACAGACTGGAATCTAATCGAGGGGTTCGGGGTGGTTTATATATAGAATAACAGATACCCAGGAGTGAGTTACAGACTGGAATCTAATCGAGGGGTTCGGGGAGGTTTATATAGAGAATAACAGATACCCAGGAGTGAGTTACAGACTGGAATCTAATCGAGGGGTTCGGGGAGGTTTATATAGAGAATAACAGATACCCAGGAGTGAGTTACAGTCTGGAATCTAATCGAGGAGTTCGGGGAGGTTTATATAGAGAATAACAGATACTCAGGAGTGAGTTACAGTCTGGAATCTAATCGAGGGGTTCGGGGTGGTTTATATACAGAATAACAGATACTCAGGAGTGAGTTACAGACTGGAATCTAATCGAGGGGTTCGGGGAGGTTTATATACAGAATAACAGATACTCAGGAGTGAGTTACACAGACTGGAATCTAATCGAGGGGTTCGGGGTGGTTTATATAGAGAATAACAGATACCCAGGAGTGAGTTACAGACTGGAATCTAATCGAGGGGTTCGGGGAGGTTTATATACAGAATAACAGATACTCAGGAGTGAGTTACACAGACTGGAATCTGATCGAGGGGTTCGGGGTGGTTTATATAGAGAATGACAGATACCCAGGAGTGAGTTACAGACTGGAATCTGATCGAGGGGTTCGGGGTGGTTTATATAGAGAATAACAGATACTCAGGAGTGAGTTACAGACTGGAATCTGATCGAGGGGTTCGGGGAGGTTTATATATAGAATAACAGATACCCAGGAGTGAGTTACAGACTGGAATCTAATCGAGGGGTTCGGGGTGGTTTATATAGAGAATAACAGATACTCAGGAGTGAGTTACAGACTGGAATCTGATCGAGGGGTTCGGGGTGGTTTATAAAGAGAATGACAGATACTCAGGAGTGAGTTACAGACTGGAATCTAATCGAGGGGTGCGGGGAGGTTTATATATAGAATAACAGATACCCAGGAGTGAGTTACAGACTGGAATCTAATCGAGGGGTTCGGGGTGGTTTATATAGAGAATAACAGATACCGGGGAGGGAGTTACAGACTGGAATCTAATCGAGGGGTTCGGGGAGGTTTATATACAGAATAACAGATACTCAGGAGTGAGTTACACAGACTGGAATCTAATCGAGGGGTTCGGGGAGGTTTATATACAGAATAACAGATACTCAGGAGTGAGTTACAGACTGGAATCTAATCGAGGGGTTCGGGGTGGGGTTTATATACAGAATAACAGATACCCAGGAGTGACTTACAGACTGGAATCTGATCGAGGGGTTCGGGGTGGTTTATATAGAGAATGACAGATACCCAGGAGTGAGTTACAGACTGGAATCTGATCGAGGGGTTCAGGGAGGTTTATATAGAGAATAACAGATACCCGGGAGTGAGTTACAGACTGGAATCTAATCGAGGGGTTCGGGGAGGTTTATATATAGAATAACAGATACTCAGGAGTGAGTTACAGACTGGAATCTGATCGAGGGGTTCAGGGAGGTTTATATAGAGAATAACAGATACTCAGGAGTGAGTTACACAGACTGGAATCTGATCGAGGGGTTCGGGGAGGTTTATATAGAGAATAACAGATACTCAGGAGTGAGTTACAGACTGGAATCTAATCGAGGGGTTCGGGGAGGTGTATATAGAGAATAACAGATACTCAGGAGTGAGTTACAGACTGGAATCTAATCGAGGGGTTCGGGGAGGTGTATATAGAGAATAACAGATACTCAGGAGTGAGTTACAGTCTGGAATCTAATCGAGGGGTTCAGGGAGGTTTATATATAGAATAACAGATACCCAGGAGTGAGTTACAGACTGGAATCTGATCGAGGGGTTCGGGGAGGTTTATATATAGAATAACAGATACTCAGGAGTGAGTTACACAGACTGGAATCTAATCGAGGGGTTCGGGGAGGTTTTTTACAGAATAACAGATACTCAGGAGTGAGTTACAGACTGGATTCTAATCGAGGGGTTTGGGGAGGTTTATATAGGGAATAACAGATACTCAGGAGGGAGTTACAGTCTGGAATCTAATCGAGGGGTTCGGGGAGGTTTATATAGGGAATAACAGATACTCAGGAGGGAGTTACAGACTGGAATCTAATCGAAGGGTTTGGGGAGGTTTTTTACAGAATAACAGATACTCAGGAGTGAGTTACAGACTGGAATCTAATCGAGGGGTTTGGGGAGGTTTATATACAGAATAACAGATACCCAGGAGTGAGTTACAGACTGGAATCTAATCGAGGGGTTCGGGGAGGTTTATATAGAGAATAACAGATACCCAGGGAGTGAGTTACAGACTGGAATCTAATCGAGGGGTTCGGGGTGGTTTATATACAGAATAACAGATACCCAGGAGTGAGTTACACAGACTGGAATCTGATCGAGGGGTTCGGGGAGGTTTATATAGAGAATAACAGATACCCAGGGAGTGAGTTACAGACTGGAATCTAATCGAGGGGTTCGGGGAGGTTTATATAGAGAATAACAGATACCCAGGAGTGAGTTACAGACTGGAATCTAATCGAGGGGTTCGGGGAGGTTTATATAGAGAATAACAGATACCCAGGAGTGAGTTACAGACTGGAATCTAATCGAGGGGTTCGGGGACGTTTATATACAGAATAACAGATACTCAGGAGTGAGTTACACAGACTGGAATCTGATCGAGGGGTTCGGGGAGGTTTATATACAGAATAACAGATACTCAGGAGTGAGTTACAGACTGGATTCTAATCGAAGGGTTTGGGGAGGTTTATATAGAGAATAACAGATACTCAGGAGTGTGTTACATACTGGAATCTGATCGAGGGGTTCAGGGAGGTTTATATAGAGAATAACAGAAACTCAGGAGTGAGTTACAGACTGGAATCTAATCGAGGGGTTCGGGGAGGTTTATATAGAGAATAACAGATACTCAGGAGTGAGTTACAGACTGGAATCTAATCGAGGGGTTCAGGGAGGTTTATATAGAGAATGACAGATACCCGGGGAGTGAGTTACAGACTGGAATCTAATCGAGGGGTTCGGGGAGGTTTATATAGAGAATAACAGATACTCAGGTGTGAGTTACAGACTGGAATCTAATCGAGGGGTTCGGGGTGGTTTATATAGAGAATAACAGATACTCAGGAGTGAGTTACAGACTGGAATCTAATCGAGGGGTTTGGGGAGGTTTATGTATAGAATAACAGATACTCAGGAGTGAGTTACAGACTGGAATCTAATCGAGGGGTTCGGGGTGGTTTATATACAGAATAACAGATACCCAGGAGTGAGTCACAGACTGGAATCTAATCGAGGGGTTTGGGGAGGTTTATATAGAGAATAACAGATACTCAGGAGTGAGTTACACAGACTGGAATCTAATCGAGGGGTTCGGGGAGGTTTATATACAGAATAACAGATACTCAGGAGGGAGTTACAGATTGGAATCTGATCGAGGGGTTCGGGGAGGTTTATATACAGAATAACAGATACTCGGGAGTGAGTTACAGATTGGAATCTGATCGAGGGGTTCAGGGAGGTTTATATAGAGAATAACAGATACTCAGGAGTGAGTTACAGACTGGAATCTAATCGAGGGGTTCAGGGAGGTTTATATCGAGAATAACAGATACCCAGGAGTGAGTTACAGACTGGAATCTGATCGAGGAATTCGGGGAGGTTTATATAGAGAATAACAGATACTCAGGAGTGAGTTACAGACTGGAATCTAATCGAGGGGTTCGGGGAGGTTTTTATAGAGAATAACAGATACCCAGGAGTGAGTTACAGACTGGAATCTGATCGAGGGGTTCGGGGAGGTTTATGTATAGAATAACAGATACTCAGGAGTGAGTTACAGACTGGAATCTAATCGAGGGGTTCGGGGAGGTTTATATAGAGAATAACAGATACTCAGGAGTGAGTTACAGACTGGAATCTAATCGAGGAGTTCGGGGAGGTTTATATAGAGAATAACAGATACTCAGGAGTGAGTTACACAGACTGGAATCTGATCGAGGGGTTTGGGGAGGTTTATATAGAGAATAACAGATACTCAGGAGTGAGTTACAGACTGGAATCTAATCGAGGAGTTCGGGGAGGTTTATATAGAGAATAACAGATACTCAGGAGTGAGTTACACAGACTGGAATCTGATCGAGGGGTTTGGGGAGGTTTATATATAGAATAACAGATACCCAGTAGTGAGTTACAGACTGGAATCTAATCGAGGGGTTCGGGGTGGTTTATATAGAGAATAACAGATACCGGGGAGGGAGTTACAGACTGGAATCTAATCGAGGGGTTCGGGGAGGTTTATATATAGAATAACAGATACCCAGGAGTGAGTTACAGACTGGAATCTAATCGAGGGGTTCGGGGTGGTTTATATATAGAATAACAGATACCCAGGAGTGAGTTACAGACTGGAATCTAATCGAGGGGTTCGGGGAGGTTTATATAGAGAATAACAGATACCCAGGAGTGAGTTACAGACTGGAATCTAATCGAGGGGTTCGGGGAGGTTTATATAGAGAATAACAGATACCCAGGAGTGAGTTACAGTCTGGAATCTAATCGAGGAGTTCGGGGAGGTTTATATAGAGAATAACAGATACTCAGGAGTGAGTTACAGTCTGGAATCTAATCGAGGGGTTCGGGGTGGTTTATATACAGAATAACAGATACTCAGGAGTGAGTTACAGACTGGAATCTAATCGAGGGGTTCGGGGAGGTTTATATACAGAATAACAGATACTCAGGAGTGAGTTACACAGACTGGAATCTAATCGAGGGGTTCGGGGTGGTTTATATAGAGAATAACAGATACCCAGGAGTGAGTTACAGACTGGAATCTAATCGAGGGGTTCGGGGAGGTTTATATACAGAATAACAGATACTCAGGAGTGAGTTACACAGACTGGAATCTGATCGAGGGGTTCGGGGTGGTTTATATAGAGAATGACAGATACCCAGGAGTGAGTTACAGACTGGAATCTGATCGAGGGGTTCGGGGTGGTTTATATAGAGAATAACAGATACTCAGGAGTGAGTTACAGACTGGAATCTGATCGAGGGGTTCGGGGAGGTTTATATATAGAATAACAGATACCCAGGAGTGAGTTACAGACTGGAATCTAATCGAGGGGTTCGGGGTGGTTTATATAGAGAATAACAGATACTCAGGAGTGAGTTACAGACTGGAATCTGATCGAGGGGTTCGGGGTGGTTTATAAAGAGAATGACAGATACTCAGGAGTGAGTTACAGACTGGAATCTAATCGAGGGGTGCGGGGAGGTTTATATATAGAATAACAGATACCCAGGAGTGAGTTACAGACTGGAATCTAATCGAGGGGTTCGGGGTGGTTTATATAGAGAATAACAGATACCGGGGAGGGAGTTACAGACTGGAATCTAATCGAGGGGTTCGGGGAGGTTTATATACAGAATAACAGATACTCAGGAGTGAGTTACACAGACTGGAATCTAATCGAGGGGTTCGGGGAGGTTTATATACAGAATAACAGATACTCAGGAGTGAGTTACAGACTGGAATCTAATCGAGGGGTTCGGGGTGGGGTTTATATACAGAATAACAGATACCCAGGAGTGAGTTACAGACTGGAATCTGATCGAGGGGTTCGGGGTGGTTTATATAGAGAATGACAGATACCCAGGAGTGAGTTACAGACTGGAATCTGATCGAGGGGTTCGGGGTGGTTTATATAGAGAATGACAGATACCCAGGAGTGAGTTACAGACTGGAATCTGATCGAGGGGTTCAGGGAGGTTTATATAGAGAATAACAGATACCCGGGAGTGAGTTACAGACTGGAATCTAATCGAGGGGTTCGGGGAGGTTTATATATAGAATAACAGATACTCAGGAGTGAGTTACAGACTGGAATCTGATCGAGGGGTTCAGGGAGGTTTATATAGAGAATAACAGATACTCAGGAGTGAGTTACACAGACTGGAATCTGATCGAGGGGTTCGGGGAGGTTTATATAGAGAATAACAGATACTCAGGAGTGAGTTACAGACTGGAATCTAATCGAGGGGTTCGGGGAGGTGTATATAGAGAATAACAGATACTCAGGAGTGAGTTACAGACTGGAATCTAATCGAGGGGTTCGGGGAGGTGTATATAGAGAATAACAGATACTCAGGAGTGAGTTACAGTCTGGAATCTAATCGAGGGGTTCAGGGAGGTTTATATATAGAATAACAGATACCCAGGAGTGAGTTACAGACTGGAATCTGATCGAGGGGTTCGGGGAGGTTTATATATAGAATAACAGATACTCAGGAGTGAGTTACACAGACTGGAATCTAATCGAGGGGTTCGGGGAGGTTTTTTACAGAATAACAGATACTCAGGAGTGAGTTACAGACTGGATTCTAATCGAGGGGTTTGGGGAGGTTTATATAGGGAATAACAGATACTCAGGAGGGAGTTACAGTCTGGAATCTAATCAAGGGGTTCGGGGAGGTTTATATAGGGAATAACAGATACTCAGGAGGGAGTTACAGACTGGAATCTAATCGAAGGGTTTGGGGAGGTTTTTTACAGAATAACAGATACTCAGGAGTGAGTTACAGACTGGAATCTAATCGAGGGGTTTGGGGAGGTTTATATACAGAATAACAGATACCCAGGAGTGAGTTACAGACTGGAATCTAATCGAGGGGTTCGGGGAGGTTTATATAGAGAATAACAGATACCCAGGGAGTGAGTTACAGACTGGAATCTAATCGAGGGGTTCGGGGTGGTTTATATACAGAATAACAGATACCCAGGAGTGAGTTACACAGACTGGAATCTGATCGAGGGGTTCGGGGAGGTTTATATAGAGAATAACAGATACCCAGGGAGTGAGTTACAGACTGGAATCTAATCGAGGGGTTCGGGGAGGTTTATATACAGAATAACAGATACTCAGGAGTGAGTTACACAGACTGGAATCTGATCGAGGGGTTCGGGGAGGTTTATATACAGAATAACAGATACTCAGGAGTGAGTTACAGACTGGAATCTAATCGAAGGGTTTGGGGAGGTTTATATAGAGAATAACAGATACTCAGGAGTGTGTTACATACTGGAATCTGATCGAGGGGTTCAGGGAGGTTTATATAGAGAATAACAGATACTCAGGGAGTGAGTTACAGACTGGAATCTAATCGAGGGGTTCGGGGAGGTTTATATAGAGAATAACAGATACTCAGCAGTGAGTTACAGACTGGAATCTAATCGAGGGGTTCAGGGAGGTTTATATAGAGAATGACAGATACTCAGGTGTGAGTTACAGACTGGAATCTAATCGAGGGGTTCGGGGTGGTTTATATAGAGAATAACAGATACTCAGGAGTGAGTTACAGACTGGAATCTAATCGAGGGGTTCGGGGAGGTTTATATAGAGAATAACAGATACTCAGGGAGTGAGTTACAGACTGGAATCTAATCGAGGGGTTCGGGGAGGTTTATATAGAGAATAACAGATACTCAGGAGTGAGTTACAGACTAGAATCTAATCGAGGGGTTTGGGGAGGTTTATGTATAGAATAACAGATACTCAGGAGTGAGTTACAGACTGGAATCTAATCGAGGGGTTCGGGGTGGTTTATATACAGAATAACAGATACCCAGGAGTGAGTCACAGACTGGAATCTAATCGAGGGGTTTGGGGAGGTTTATATAGAGAATAACAGATACTCAGGAGTGAGTTACAGACTGGAATCTAATCGAGGGGTTCGGGGAGGTTTATATAGAGAATAACAGATACCCAGGGAGTGAGTTACAGACTGGAATCTGATCGAGGGGTTCGGGGAGGTTTATATACAGAATAACAGATACCCAGGAGTGAGTTACAGACTGGAATCTAATCGAGGGGTTCGGGGTGGTTTATCTAGAGAATAACAGATACCCAGGAGTGAGTTACAGTCTGGAATCTAATCGAGGGGTTCGGGGTGGTTTATATACAGAATAACAGATACTCAGGAGTGAGTTACACAGACTGGAATCTGATCGAGGGGTTCAGGGTGGTTTATATAGAGAATGACAGATACCCAGGAGTGAGTTACAGACTGGAATCTGATCGAGGGGTTCGGGGAGGTTTATATACAGAATAACAGATACTCAGGAGTGAGTTACAGACTGGAATCTATTTACTGATTTAGGGTGTTTTATCCATTGAGAGACAAACACCTGGAAATGATTGGGGATCTGGGAGAATTTGGAAGGTGTTGGGAAGAGGGCTCCTTTAATTGGTCCATCCTCACCGATCACATCTTCAGTCATCCAGGCCCCAGGAAGTTCAAGGGTTGATTGTTGTCGAGGACAGTGCCAGCCTAGCAGAACATGGCCTTCCTCTTACTTGTGCCGGACCTGGGAACTTCAACAGTTACCCAGTCTCACAAACAGCCTGACGGATGTTGCTTGGTATCACTCTGGGGTTGAACCATAAGAAATAGGAACAGGGAGTCGGCCATTCTGACCCTCAAGCCACGATTCAACAGGGACCATGACTAATCTTGACATTCTTCAGATCCACTTTAATCTATGCGCCCCATAATCCTGGATTCTCTGACTGATCAAGAATCAATCTCAGCCTTAAATATACACAAGGGCTCTGTGCCCATAGCTGTCCGTGGCAAGGAGTGACAAAGACTCTCAATCCTCAGTGGAGAAATGACTCAGCTCAGACTTGAGTTGGCACCTCTTTATTCTGAGACTTTGCCCTCTGGTCTTGGACTGTCCCACGAGCGGAAACAAGCCTCTCAGCATTTACCCTGTCGAGCCCCCTAATAATCCTCCACGGATCAATGAAATCACCTCACAGGCCCAGTGAGTCAATCCCAAGCTGTTGAGCCTTTGCTCATGAGACAAAAGCTTTCCATCCCAGTGACAAAGGGGAACCAAAACTGCTCATAGTCCTGCAGATGTGGTCTCCCCAGCACCTCGCACAGTTGCAGTAAGATTAGATTAGATTACTTATAGTGTGGAAACAGGCCCTTCGGCCCAACAAGTCCACACCGCCCAGCCGAAGCGCAACCCACCCATACCCCTAACCTAACACTACGGGCAATTTAGCATAGCCAATTCACCTTTGGACTTTGCACATCTTTGGACTGTGGGAGGAAACCCACGCAGACACGGGGAGAACTTGCAAACTCCACACAGTCAGTCGCCTGAGGCGGGAATTGAACCCAGGTCTCTGGCGCTGTGAGGCAGCAATGCTAACCACTGTGCCACCGTGCCGCCCACAAGTAAGACTTGCCTGTTGTTCAACTCCAGCCTTGTTGAAATAAGGGCCAACTTTCCGTCAGCCTTTCCCGATTACCTGCTGTCCCTGCGTGCTGGCTCTCCACGTTTCGTGCGCAAGTCCTGCCCAAGTCGCCCCGAGTCACGGCTTGCATCAACTTAAGTGACGATCTGTTCTCTGAACACCACATTTTCCCACATCACAATCCATTTGCCAACTTTTTGTCCACTTCGCGAACCTATCAATATCTCTCTGTAAACCGTCTGAGTCCCTCTCACAACCTGCCTTTCCAACTAGATTCTGTATCGCCTGCAAATCTGGCGACAGAACATTCACTTTGTAATTCGAACTCGTTAACATCTGTTGTAGTCCCAGCACTGATCCTGAGCTGCCAGAGGAAGTGGTGGAGGCTGGTTCAATTGCAACATGTAAGAGGCTTTTGGATGGGGATATGAATAGGAAGGGTTTGGAGAGATACGGGCCTGGGTGCTGGCAGGTGGGACTAGATTGGGTTGGGATATCTGGTCGGAATGGACGGGTTGGACCGAAGGGTCTGTTTCCAGGCTGTACATCTCTAGGACTCTATGATCCCTGTCGAATCCCATTCAGAACAGGTTGCCCAACTGAAAAAGAATTCCCCACATCCCCAATCATTGTCTCCTAGCCAACAGCCAATGCTCTGTCCATGTCAAAATACTACCTCCAACACCGTGAGGTCTTTTGACTTAACCTTCTGTGAGGTACCTTATCAGATGTCTTCTGCGAGTCCAAATATAACACATCTACGAGTTTCCCTCTATCCACTCCAGATGAGACTTCCTGGGGAATAGAAATCTCACAGGAGGAGTGGCAGATAGAGTTTAATTCAGATAAATGTGAGGTGTTGCATTTTGGAAAAGCAAATCAGAGCAGGACTTATCCACTTAAAGATAAGGTCCTGGGGAGTGTTGCTGAACAAAGAGACCTTGGAGTGCAGGTTCATAGCTCCTCACAAGTAGAGTTGCAAGTACATAGGACAGTGAAGAAGGCGTTTGGTATGCTTTCCTTTATTGATCAGACAATTGAGTATAGCAGTTGGGAGGTCATATTGTGGCTGTCCAGGACATTGGTGAGGCCACTTTTGGAATATTGCGTGCAATTCTGGTCTCCTTCCTGTCAGAAGTTGTAAAACTTGAAAGGGGCCAGAAAAGATTTCCAAAGATGTTGCCAGGGTTGGAGCTATAGGGAGAGGTTGAACAGGCTGGGGCTGTTTTCCCTGGAGCGTCGAAGGCTGAGGGGTGACCTTATAGAGGTTTATAAGATCATGAGGGGCATGGATAGGGTAAATAGACAAAGTCTTTTTCCTGGGGTGGGGGAGTCCAGAACTAGAGGGGCATAGTTTTAGGGTGAGAGGGGAAAGATATAAAAGAGACCTAAGGGGCAACTTTTTCACGCAGAGGGTGGTACGTGTATGGAATGAGCTGCCAGAGGATGTGGTGGAGGCTGGTACAATTGCAACATTTAAGAGGCATTTGGATGGGTATATGAATAGGAAGGGTTTGGGAGGGATATGGGCCGGGTGCTGGCAGGTGGGACTAGATTGGGTTGGGATATCTGGGTCTGTTTCCATGCTGGACATCTCTGACTCGAGATGAGCCAGACACAATGTCATGAAGCCCTGCGGATTCTGCTTGGTTAGTTGATGATTTTCCAAGTGTTCTGCTATGATATCCTGAATAATTGATCTCAATACTTTTTCCAACAACAGATATTAGGCGAATCGGCCTCTCATTACCTGCTTTTTGCTTCCCTCCATTTTCGAACAGGACTGTTACGTTGAGAAGTTTTCCAATCCTCTGGCGCTTCTCCAGAGTCCCAGAATTTTTGGAAGATTATCACCAACAGCTCCACAATCTCTCAGCCATCTGAGCTCGGGATTTTCAATCAGAGAGGTGCTGGAAACACACAAGGTCAGGCAGCACCCGAGGAGCAGGAAAAAAATCGACGTTTTGGACAAAAGCCCTTCATCAGGAATGACAAGCCATCAGGGCGATGGATCCTACTGCCTTTATCGCCCTTAATTTGTCTAAGACCATATCTTTAATGATGACGATGGGACTGAATTCCTGTCCCATATTCTTCGCATCAATGGGATGTTCGAAACATCTTCCGCCATGACATAAAGTATCTGCCTTAATTCCTCTGCCATTCCTTAGTGCCCAAATCTATCCCCCACATCGATTTCCTAAGGTGTCTATGTTCATTCTGACCTCTTACTTTTCATATAAAGAAGCTCTTACTGTCATTTTTACATTCCTCAGATTGTTTTCTGTAATCTTCTCAGTCTGCTTTTGCTGGATTCTGAATTTATCTCAAGTGTCAGAGCGATCACTGACTTTGCCCTCCTTATGTTGCGGTCTCTTTCTACCCAGCACTCCTAACCTCCTTGGTTAACCACGGTTGGTTTATCTCTCTTGTGATCTTTCCTCCTTTTTGGCAGACCAGAAGTTGCAGCCCCTTGCAGCTCAGCGACTGGACGGAAGGAGATAGTGGACCGAAAGTATGCAGATCAGCAACATTTGACTCTCGCCCTCCAGCCCGAGAGAGCTGCCTTCCCTCCCACCCGTCAAGGGCAGTGCCAAAGGTCAAAAGGGGGCCAACGCATTGGATGCCAAGTTCCACCTTTTGCACGTCCGTGCACTTAAATAAAGGATAGACCCTTTTACAATCAAATTCAGTACAATTTCTCTCTCACACATCCCCTTGACCACTCCTTTCAATCCCCCTCATTTTTACCAAGAAAATCCCCCAAACAATAAATTCTTAACATCAATATAAAAACATGATGCATTGTTCTTCAATCCATGACCCTGCAAACAACTGGTTAGGTGGATAATTCTTTGAACTTTGCAACACATGTAGTCATGGAGGTTAAGGCGGCGTTTAGCACGCTTGCCTGCATCGCTCAGACCTCAGAGTATCAGAGGCGGGACGCCATTTTTGAGGTCGTACAGGACATTGGTGAGACCTCTTCTGGACTGTCCAGTTCTGGTCGCCCTGTTATTGGAAGGATATTGAGCGAGGGAGGGTTGGGAAGAGATTTACCAACTTGTTGCCAGGGATGGAGGGTTCAAATCGTAATGAGAAGCTGGGACGTTTTTGCACTGGAGTGTAGGAAGTTGAGAAGTGACCTGAGAGAGGTTTATAAAATCATGAGGGCCATAGAGAAGGTCTCTTTTGCCCTAGGGTGGGGGATCTAAAGACTAGGGGGCACATATTTTTTTTTAAGATGAGAGAGATTTCAGAAGAACAGATGTGTGGGACAATTTTATTTTGCAAACAGAGTGGTTCACACGTGGAATGAACTTGGAGGAGGTGGCGGATACAGGTACAGTGACAGTGTTTAAAAGACTTTCGGATAACTTCATGAAGTTTGGAGGGACATGACTGAAGCGGGGGCAATTGGGACTGGTTTCGTTTGGGATCACGGACTGGTTGGACCGAAGGGGCTGTTTCCGTTCTCTATGATTAACTTTCGGAAATGAAAGCCCCGGAAATGAAGTGTCAATTTAAATTCATATCAACTTTATTTATATTTTAAACATATGTATACAAAATAGCACATCTAGATCAAACATTGACGGGAACAGACACTCCAGAGCGCACAAGCACTAGTATGGGTGGATGAACCAAGGCCTAGTCAAATCTCCCCTCACAAGCT
Organism: Chiloscyllium punctatum; assembly: GCF_047496795.1. NCBI lineage: Eukaryota > Metazoa > Chordata > Chondrichthyes > Orectolobiformes > Hemiscylliidae > Chiloscyllium > Chiloscyllium punctatum. The sequence goes on from NC_092773.1 coordinate 20,244,329, forward strand.
GCTGACTGTCAGGGCAGGAGGCTCTGAACGCCCACACAGAAAATTCCCTTCCCAGTAAAATCTGTGTCAACACACATCACCAGCTCAAACAGGAGGCCCTGGGGATGCCATAAATTCGACTTTAAAAAGATGACAAGGGCGGCTCCAAGTCCCCCCCAACGCCCGAGTGCAGACCCCCTCAGCTTCCCAGGTCCAGGGATGTCAGGGGGGCACCAGCGAGAAAGGGCCCGGGATGTGTTGAACACCCCTCTCCATCGGACCTCATCTGTTGGCGCCGCAGCCAATTGTGACAAAAGCCCGTTTCGGGCGCAATTATTGACTGGCCCATCGTCTCGAAAAACGGAGCAAGTCGGACGATGGGAATGCCGCGGGGAGAACGGAATCCCGACCGAGCGAGGCGCGCTCCGGAACTCTCCCCAAGCTCGGACTTCGGCCCCTCGCATTCTTCCAGTCCTCTCGAGGCAAAGGCCATCTCGCAGCACTGCCTCCCGGTGGCCACTGCCAGGGAGCACACCCGATGGTTTCAATCTGGTGTGACAGGGGTAGATATGAACTCCAAGCATGGCCAACGAGGGGACCGACAGCCAAGGCCTGGGCGGCCATCTTTAGTGGGTGCCCTCCTCTCCTGTGAAAGATTCTTCAATCTGAAGAAGTTGCTCAGAGATCAGTTCCAGTCCGGGGGGGTGAGTGTGCTGACAAATTAGCAGCTTCCTGGAGAGGGCCAGTTGAGTGTCAATGAGCAACCCTCCCCACGAACATAAATGGCCCAGAACAAACTCAGCTGTTGCTTTGGTAACTCAGTCCCAAAATCGCGACTTCACGGTGCATCCACCTGCACGTTTCACTCGCACAGTCTTCTTGGGAATCCAAGGACAAAATCGTATCCATAACACGTTCAGGGTCGAAAATGTCTGGCTGGGGGAAATCAAAACTCTGCATAACCGGTCCAGGTCGAGGGCGTGTGTAGGGAAACAGCAGTGGAGGCTGAAGTGGCCATCAGAGTGTCATCAAAAGCTAGCCAAAAAAAAAAGTGGAGGAGGACTCAGGACTGCTCCAGAGCCCCCTTCTCTCTCTCTCTCCCCACCCCCACAAAGAGTTCCAGAAATATGGACAAGCATCACACAACATCCCTGGGACGAGCGTCAAAAGTGTGCCTCCCTCCATTGCCTGAAGTGACCAAGTGTCGAGGAATAGGGGAAGGTTTTGACAACTGCTGCCAGCTCAAGAGCAGGAACCTGGCTCCAATAATTTCATTTTTAATACAGCTCCGGGAGGGGCTGTGTGCATGTGTGTTTGTGTCAGGGAAAGGGCATTTTTTTTTTGTCGTCCCCCCCCCCACCCCCACCCCAACAGGTTCAGGGGACAGCAGAATCCAGACCAGCCCCAAGCTGCGAAAACACAGAAAATGTAGCGCGTCAGGGCCGGCCTGACACCTCAGCTGAATGAAACGGTGGTGGAGGGGGGGGGGGAGAAATCGGGCCTCCCGTCCTGAGACAATGGCTAGAGGAGCACCCATCGTGTGCGTGGCTTTCCGATCACATCGTGTTCCAACCACCTTAAATCCCCTGGGGCCAGGAAGGAAGTGCAGCCCAAACCAACGGTGAATGGCCCAAAGCAGAATGGACATATGAACGAACGATCGATCGATCGATCGAGAGCGAGGGGCAGGACTATTTACCAATAGCAGTCAGCATCCAACCAGCCCCAGCTCTGCCACTGGGAGAAGATGGCGTTGACTGAGCGCGGGCTTCCAAATTGTTCAAGATCCCCTTCCAGAGTCTTGCCCCGATCGTCGTATGGGGATGGATGGCCCTCTCGGTTGGTGTCGCCCCCGGCGACGCGGCCCAGCGAGCTGAACCGGTAATTCCGACCCTGGTTGTTGTCCCAGAAGGTGAGGGAGCCGCACTGGAAGGAGAGGCACAACTCCACCGAGGCCAGGGGCTTGGTTCGCTCGGGCAGTTCCACCCGGAACGAGAAGGCGTCTCCTCCGACTCCCCGTCCTCCGGTCGCCATCTCCTCCTCCTCCTCGGGTGGCACGTAGCCGCACGGAATGTCGCGGAAGCTCTGCCAGGCGTCGAAGGTGACCCGCGCCGCCACCCGCTTCTCGTAGGCCAGGTTCCGGACCCGCACCATCCCCCGGAGGTGGTCCCCCTGGACCGTGCAGCTCTCCAGGCAGACCGAGTCCCGCTGCAGGCGCTGATGGAAGGCAGCGAGGTCGGCCGAGGGCTGGGTAAAGTCCGGCCTGAGGCCCAGGCCCGGGCTTGGCTGGAGGCCCGGGTGTAAGCCTAGGCCCGGCTGCAGGCCCAGCCCCAGGCACAAGCCAAGGCCTGGAGTTGGCTTCTGCCCCAGGCTCACCCCCTCGGTCGGCCGCGGCGCTGCCAGGTCAGACAGCTCGAACTGGAGCTCCGACAGCTCATCCTCCATCTCGGAGAAGAGACGCACGGCGGTCAGCGAGAACCCCCTGGTGTCGGCAAACACCACCTTCTTTTTCTTCTCCTCCTTGCTGCCGCCGCTGCTGGTGTCCGAGCTCCGGCCACTCGTCCTCCCATTCAGGCATGGCCGCAGTGGGCCCACACCCAGGCAACGCAGCCTGACTCCCCTCCGGCCTTCCACACACGGAGATGGGATACTGCCCAGTGGTGGCGGAGAGTGGCCTAGGCACAGGCGGGTGGCAATGTCGACTGGCATGGCTGTGGGAGAGGGGGAACGACATACAGAGAGAGAGAGAGAGAGAGACTCCGTTAATCCACGGTGTTATCCTGCAATGTAGTCCAAACACAGCAACAAGACAATAATCGGGAGGTGGTAGAGAGAGACAGGTGGGGTGGGGGGGAGAGAGAGGGGGGGGGGGGAGAGGGGGGGGGGAGAGAGAAAGGGGGGGAGAGAGAGAGGGGGGGAGAGAGAAAGGGGGGGGAGAGAGAAAGGGGGGGGAGAGAGAAAGGGGGGGAGAGAGAAAGGGGGGGGAGAGAGAGAGGGGGGGAGAGAGAGAGGGGGGGAGAGAGAGAGGGGGGGAGAGAGAGAGGGGGGGAGAGAGAGAGGGGGGGAGAGAGAGGGGGGGGAGAGAGAGGGGGGGGGAGAGAGAGGGGGGGGAGAGAGAGGGGGGGGGAAAAGAGAGGGGGGAGAGAGAGAGGGGGGGGAGAGAGAGGGGGGGGGAGAGAGAGGGGGGGGGAGAGAGAGAGGGGGGGGAGAGAGAGAGGGGGGGGGAGAGAGAGAGGGGGGGAGAGAGAGAGGGGGGGAGAGAGAGAGGGGGGGGAGAGAGAGAGGGGGGGAGAGAGAGAGGGGGGGAGAGAGAGAGGGGGGGAGAGAGAGAGGGGGGGAGAGAGAGAGGGGGGGAGAGAGAGAGGGGGGGAGAGAGAGAGGGGGGGAGAGAGAGAGGGGGGGAGAGAGAGAGGGGGGGAGAGAGAGAGGGGGGGAGAGAGAGAGGGGGGGAGAGAGAGAGGGGGGGAGAGAGAGAGGGGGGGGAGAGAGAGAGGGGGGGGAGAGAGAGAGGGGGGGGAGAGAGAGAGGGGGGGAGAGAGAGAGGGGGGGAGAGAGAGAGGGGGGGAGAGAGAGAGGGGGGAGAGAGAGAGGGGGGGAGAGAGAGAGGGGGGGAAGAGAGAGGGGGGGAAGAGAGGGGGGGGGAAGAGAGGGGGGGAGAGAGAGAGGGGGGGGAGAGAGAGGGGGGGGAGAGAGAGGGGGGGGAGAGAGAGGGGGGGGAGAGAGAGGGGGGGGAGAGAGAGGGGGGGGGAGAGAGAGGGGGGGGAGAGAGAGGGGGGGAGAGAAAGGGGGGGGGAGAAAGGGGGGGGAGAAAGGGGGGGAGAAGGGGGGGAGAAAGGGGGGGAGAAAGGGGGGAGGAGAAGGGGGGGGAGAAGGGGGGGGAGAAGGGGGGGAGGAGAAGGGGGGGGAGAAGGGGGGGGGAAGAAAAGGGGGGGGGAAGAAGGGGGGGGAAGAAGGGGGGAAGAGGGGGGGGAGAAAGGGGGGGGAGAAAGGGGGGGGGAGAAAGGGGGGGGGAGAAAGGGGGGGGGGAGAAAGATTGAGAAAGGACAAAAAGGGGACGGGGGGTGGAAATGGGGAGGGGGTGGGGGTGAGACAGAGACAGACCGACAGAGGATGGGTTGGGGTGGGAGGGAGAAGAGGAGATCAAGAAAGAAAGTGGACGGAGGAAGAGACAGAGGGAATGAGAAAGAATGTCAGAAACAGCAGTCGGCCATTCAGCTCTTGGAACCTGCTCCGCCGTTCAATACCATCTTGGCTCAAAATCATCTCGGCTTCAACTCCATTTCCCTATTGATGTCCTCCAATGGTGACCTCTCATTCTCAAGTGACCCACCATGGGGAAAGCATCCTCTCCACACTGACTTTGTCAATCTCCGACAGGAGGATCTCTTGGCAATCCTCTCAGTGGCAGAGTGTGTGGGCCTCAAATCTCGGTGTCTCACCAGACCACGGCCTCTCCCATTTCTGGCTCCATCTTGGGGAACCTCCTCTGAACTGTCTCCAGTGTAACAGCATCCTTTCTCAAGGAAGGGGACCAAGGTTGGACACTGTCCTCACAGCGTGGCCTAACTCACGTCTTTTCCAACAGTGGCGACACTTCTCTCCTTATATTCCCCGACTCCTTTTTGCAGTAAATGCCAAAAATGTCTTCCTGGTTATCTGCTGCAGCTGGGAACGAGCTTTGACTGACTAACGCACAAAAATCACTGAATCAGTCTGACATTTCTCCCCGTTTCCAAACTAAGTGACCTATGGATTCCTCCAACCAATCTCACACTCACCCACATTAAACCTGTTGGCCAAATTTTGGCCGTTTCACCGATTGTATCCGTACCCCTTCTTAATAACTCATTGCAATTGATTACACCCACATTAGTGCCACGTGCAAATTTGGCTATTGTACCCGCAGAGACATTCGGATCGATGGGAAACAGTTGGGCCCCAAGAACTGAGCCCTGTGGCACTGAACTCGTGACTTCGTGCCAATCGGAAAAAGCTCCACTTAACGTCTGCTCACCCAGTGCTCATACGTCACCTCTCAGCCTATTTGATCTTACCACAGTGGCTCAGTGGTGAGCACTGCGACCTCACGGGGTCACGTTCGTCTCCTGACTTGGGCGACTCCGTGTGGAGTTTGCACATTCTCCCCGCGTCTGCGTGGGTTTCCTCCCACACTCCAAAATATGTGCAGGCCAGGGTGAATTGGCCATGGTAAATTGCCCGTCATGTTAGGTGCATTCGTCAGGGGTAAATGTAAGGAAATTGATGGGTGACTCATCAGAGGGTCGGTTTGCACACTGTAGGGAATCTAACCTAGTTCAAAAAAACAGCACCTTCTCAAATGCCTTCTGGATGTCCACCGATAAGATCATCATCATTCACTTCAATTATTACGTATCTGAAGAACTCGAGCAAATTACCCATCATAAAACCACCCTGACTCGGATGGACCGAATTGGAGGGAGGGAAAGGGTTGGCGGTGGGAGGGGACTGGAAGAGAAAGAGGGGGGGGGGGGGCGTAGAGACAGGGGGAATAGAGAAAGTCAGAACAGAGGTTGAAGAAATGGCAATAAACTTCTTTAACACACTCTACTCAGGAGCGACAATACCTGCGAACAGGTCATGGCCTGAGGGGAGAGTCAAACAGCAGGAAAACAGACCCTTCGGTGCAACCAGGCCATGCCAACCATCAGCCCAAACTAAACTAGTCCCACTTGGCTGCGCTTGGCCCATATCCCTCCAAACCTTTTCAACTCATGATTTGGAGATGCCGGTGTTGGACTGGGGTGTACAAAGTTAAAAATCACACCACACCAGGTTATAGTCCAACAGGTTTCATTGTCACCGAATGAAGGAGCAGCACTCCGAAAAGCTAGTGCTCCCAGTTCAACCTGTTGGGCTGTAACCTGGTGTCGTGAGACTTTTCACATCTTTTGTTCATGTATTTCGACAAACAACTTGTAAAT
>NC_092773.1:20252770-20270388 GCF_047496795.1 Chiloscyllium punctatum
CAGCAAGGTTCAGGTACACACACACACACACAGCAAGGTTCAGGTACACACACACACAAACACAAACACAGAGCAAGGTTCAGGTACACACACACACACAGCAAGGTTCAGGTACACACACACACACAGCAAGGTTCAGGTACATAGACACACACAGAGCAAGGTTCAGGTACACACACACACACACACAGCAAGGTTCAGGTACACACACAGCAAGGTTCAGGTACACACACACACACACACACACACAGAGCAAGGTTCAGGTACACACACACACAGCAAGGTTCAGGTACACACACACAGCAAGGTTCAGGTACACACACACACACAGCAAGGTTCAGGTACACACACACACACAGCAAGGTTCAGGTACACACACACACACAGCAAGGTTCAGGTACACACACACACAGCAAGGTTCAGGTACACACACACACAGCAAGGTTCAGGTACACACACACACAGCAAGGTTCAGGTACACACACACAGCAAGGTTCAGGTACACACACACACACAGCAAGGTTCAGGTACACACACACACACAGCAAGGTTCAGGTACACACACACACACAGCAAGGTTCAGGTACACACACACACACAGCAAGGATCAGGTACACACACACACACAGCAAGGATCAGGTACACACACACACACAGCAAGGATCAGGTACACACACACACACACAGAGCAAGATTCAGATATATACACATGCACACACACACACACACACAGAGCAAGGTTCAGGTACACACACACACACAGCAAGGTTCAGGTACACACACACACACACAGCAAGGTTCAGGTACACACACACACACACACAGCAAGGTTCAGGTACACACACACACACACAGCAAGGTTCAAGTACACACACACACACACAGCAAGGTTCAAGTACACACACACACACACAGCAAGGTTCAAGTACACACACACACACACAGCAAGGTTCAAGTACACACACACACACACAGCAAGGTTCAAGTACACACACACACACACACAGCAAGGTTCAAGTACACACACACACACACACAGCAAGGTTCAAGTACACACACACACACACACAGCAAGGTTCAAGTACACACACACACACACACAGCAAGGTTCAGGTACACACACACACAGCAAGGTTCAGGTACACACACACACACACACACACAGAGCAAGGTTCAGATATATACACATGCACACACACACACACACAGAGCAAGGGTCAGGTACACACACACACACAGAGCAAGGGTCAGGTACATATACACACACACACACAGAGCAAGGGTCAGGTACATACACACACACACACACACCAAGGTTCAGGTACACACACACACACACAGAGCAAGGTTCAGGTACACACACACACACACACAGAGCAAGGTTCAGGTACACACACACACAAACACAGAGCAAGGTTCAGGTACACATACACACAGCAAGGTTCAGGTACACGTACACACACACAGCAAGGTTCAGGTACACACACACACACACACAGAAAGGTTCAGGTACACACACACACACAGCAAGGGTCAGGTACACACACACACACAGCAAGGGTCAGGTACACACACACACACAGAGCAAGGGTCAGGTACATATACACACACACACACACACAGCAAGGTTCAGGTATACACACACACACACAGCAAGGTTCAGGTACACACACACAGCAAGGTTCAGATATATACACATACACACACACAGAGCAAGGGTCAGGTACACACACACACACAGAGCAAGGGTCTGGTATATACACACACACCAAGGTTCAGGTACATACACGCACACACCAAGGTTCAGGTACATACACACACACACACACCAAGGTTCAGGTACACACACACACACACACAGAGCAAGGTTCAGGTACACACACACACACACAGAGCAAGGTTCAGGTACACACACACACACACAGAGCAAGGTTCAGGTACACACACACACACACAGAGCAAGGTTCAGGTACACACACACACACAGCAAGGTTCAGGTACACACACACACACAGCAAGGTTCAGATACACACACACACACACACAGCAAGGTTCAGGTACACACACACAGAGCAAGGTTCAGGTACATACACACCCACACACACAGCAAGGTTCAGGTACACACACACACACAGCAAGGTACAGGTACACACACACACACACACAGCAAGGTTCAGGTACACACACACACACAGCAAGGTACAGGTACACACACACACACACACAGCAAGGTTCAGGTACACACACACACAGAGCAAGGTTCAGGTACACACACCCACACACACAGCAAGGTTCAGGTACACACACACACACAGCAAGGTACAGGTACACACACACACACACACAGCAAGGTTCAGGTACACACACACACAGAACAAGGTTCAGGTACACACACACACAGAACAAGGTACAGATATATATATATTATATATATATACACACACAGAGCAAGGTTCAGGTACACACACACACACAGAGCAAGGTTCAGGTACACACACACACACAGAGCAAGGTTCAGGTACACACACACACACAGCAAGGTTCAGGTACACACACACACACAGCAAGGTTCAGGTATACACACACACACACACAGCAAGGTTCAGGTATATACACACAGCAAGGTTCAGGTATACACACACACACACAGCAAGGTTCAGGTGCACACACACACAGCAAGGTTCAGGTACACACACACACACACACACACACAGCAAGGTTCAGGTACACACACACACACACACACACACAGAGCAAGGTTCAGGTATACACACACACACAGCAAGGTTCAGGTATACACACACACACAGCAAGGTTCAGGTACACACACACACACACACAGCAAGGTTCAGATATATACACATACACACACACACACACACACAGAGCAAGGTTCAGGTACACACACACACACACACAGAGCAAGGTTCAGGTACACACACACACACACAGAGCAAGGTTCAGGTACATACACACCCACACACACAGCAAGGTTCAGGTACACACACACACAGCAAGGTTCAGGTACACACACACACAGAGCAAGGTTCAGGTACACACACACACACACACAGCAAGGTACAGATATATATATATTATATATATATATACACACACACACACACACACACAGAGCAAGGTTCAGATATATATATAGACACACACACAGAGCAAGATTCAGGTACACACACACACACAGCAAGGTTCAGGTACACACACACACACAGCAAGGTTCAGGTACACATACACACACACACACACACACACACACACAGCAAGGTTCAGGTACACACACACAGCAAGGTTCAGGTACACACACACACACAGCAAGGTTCAGGTATACACACACACACACACACAGCAAGGTTCAGGTATACACACACAGCAAGGTTCAGGTATACACACACACACACAGCAAGGTTCAGGTACACACACACACACACAGCAAGGTTCAGGTACACACACACACACACACAGCAAGGTTCAGGTACACACACACACAGAGCAAGGTTCAGGTATACACACACACACAGCAAGGTTCAGGTATACACACACACACAGCAAGGTTCAGGTACACACACACACACACACACAGCAAGGTTCAGATATATACACATACACACACACAGAGCAAGGGTCAGGTACACACACACAGAGCAAGGGTCAGGTACATACACACACACACACACAGAGCAAGGGTCAGGTACATACACACACACACACAGCAAGGTTCAGATATATACACATACACACACACTCACACACACAGAGCAAGGGTCAGGTATACACACACACACAGCAAGGTTCAGGTATACACACACACACAGCAAGGTTCAGGTACACACACACACACACACAGCAAGGTTCAGATATATACACATACACACACACTCACACACACAGAGCAAGGGTCAGGTACACACACACAGAGCAAGGGTCTGGTACATACACACACACACACACAGAGCAAGGTTCAGGTACACACACACACACACACAGAACAAGGTTCAGGTACACACACACACACACACAGCAAGGTTCAGGTACACACACACACACACAGCAAGGTTCAGGTACACACACACACACACACAGCAAGGTTCAGGTACACACACACACACACACACACAGCAAGGTTCAGATATATACACATACACACACACACACACAGAGCAAGGGTCAGGTACACACACACACACAGAGCAAGGGTCAGGTACATACACACACACACACACAGAGCAAGGGTCTGGTACATACACACTCACACACACAGAGCAAGGTTCAGGTACTCACACACACACACACACACAGAGCAAGGTTCAGGTACACACACACACACACACACACACACAGAGCAAGGTTCAGGTACATACACACCCACACACACAGCAAGGTTCAGGTACACACACACACACAGAGCAAGGTTCAGGTACACACACACACACAGAGCAAGGTTCAGGTACACACACACACACAGAGCAAGGTTCAGGTACACACACACAGCAAGGTTCAGGTACACACACACAGCAAGGTTCAGGTACACACACACAGCAAGGTTCAGGTACACACACACACACACAGCAAGGTTCAGGTACACACACACACAGCAAGGTTCAGGTACACACACACAGCAAGGCTCAGGTACACACACACACACAGCAAGGTTCAGGTACACACACACACACAGCAAGGTTCAGGTACACACACACACACAGCAAGGTTCAGGTACACACACACACACAGCAAGGATCAGGTACACACACACACACAGCAAGGATCAGGTACACACACACACACAGCAAGGTTCAGGTACACACACACACACTGCAAGGATCAGGTACACACACACACACAGCAAGGATCAGGTACACACACACACACACAGAGCAAGATTCAGATATATACACATGCACACACACACACACACAGAGCAAGGTTCAGGTACACACACACACACAGCAAGGTTCAGGTACACACACACACACACAGCAAGGTTCAGGTACACACACACACACACAGCAAGGTTCAGGTACACACACACACACACACAGCAAGGTTCAGGTACACACACACACACACAGCAAGGTTCAAGTACACACACTCACACACACAGCAAGGTTCAAGTACACACACACACACAGCAAGGTTCAAGTACACACACACACACAGCAAGGTTCAAGTACACACACACACAGCAAGGTTCAAGTACACACACACACACACACAGCAAGGTTCAGGTACACACACACACACACACACACAGAGCAAGGTTCAGATATATACACATGCACACACACACACACACAGAGCAAGGGTCAGGTACACACACACACACAGAGCAAGGGTCAGGTACATATACACACACACACACAGAGCAAGGGTCAGGTACATACACACACACACACACCAAGGTTCAGGTACACACACACACACACAGAGCAAGGTTCAGGTACACACACACACACACACAGAGCAAGGTTCAGGTACACACACACACACACACAGAGCAAGGTTCAGGTACACATACACACAGCAAGGTTCAGGTACACGTACACACACACAGCAAGGTTCAGGTACACACACACACACACACAGAAAGGTTCAGGTACACACACACACACACACAGAAAGGTTCAGGTACACACACACACACAGCAAGGGTCAGGTACATATACACACACACACACACACAGCAAGGTTCAGGTATACACACACACACACAGCAAGGTTCAGGTACACACACACAGCAAGGTTCAGATATATACACATACACACACACAGAGCAAGGGTCAGGTACACACACACACACAGAGCAAGGGTCTGGTATATACACACACACACACACACCAAGGTTCAGGTACATACACGCACACACCAAGGTTCAGGTACATACACACACACACACACCAAGGTTCAGGTACACACACACACACACACAGAGCAAGGTTCAGGTACACACACACACACACACACACACACACACACACACAGAGCAAGGTTCAGGTACACACACACACACACAGAGCAAGGTTCAGGTACACACACACACACACAGAGCAAGGTTCAGGTACATACACACACACACACACACACACAGAGCAAGGTTCAGGTACACACACACAGAGCAAGGTTCAGGTACACACACACAGAGCAAGGTTCAGGTACACACACACCCACACACACAGCAAGGTTCAGGTACACACACACACACAGCAAGGTACAGGTACACACACACACACAGCAAGGTTCAGGTACACACACACACACACACACAGAACAAGGTTCAGGTACACACACACACACACACACACACACACACAGCAAGGTTCAGGTACACACACACACACAGCAAGGTTCAGGTACACACACACACACAGCAAGGTTCAGGTACACACACACACACAGCAAGGTTCAGGTACACACACACACACAGCAAGGTTCAGGTACACACACACACACAGCAAGGTTCAGATATATATATAGACACACACACAGAGCAAGATTCAGGTACACACATACATACACACACACACACAGAGCAAGGTTCAGGTACACACACACACACACACACACAGAGCAAGGTTCAGGTACACACACACACACAGCAAGGTTCAGGTACACACACACACACACACACAGAGCAAGGTTCAGGTATACACACACACACACACAGCAAGGTTCAGGTATATACACACAGCAAGGTTCAGGTATACACACACACACACACAGCAAGGTTCAGGTACACACACACACACACACAGCAAGGTTCAGGTACACACACACACAGAGCAAGGTTCAGGTACACACACACACAGAGCAAGGTTCAGGTATACACACACACACAGCAAGGTTCAGGTATACACACACACACAGCAAGGTTCAGGTACACACACACACACACACAGCAAGGTTCAGATATATACACATACACACACACACACAGAGCAAGGTTCAGGTAAACACACACACACACACACACACAGAGCAAGGTTCAGGTACACACACACACACACAGAGCAAGGTTCAGGTACATACACACCCACACACACAGCAAGGTTCAGGTACACACACACACACACACACACAGCAAGGTTCAGGTACACACACACACAGAGCAAGGTTCAGGTACACACACACACACACACACAGCAAGGTTCAGATATATATATAGACACACACACAGAGCAAGATTCAGGTACACACACACACACAGCAAGGTTCAGGTACACACACACACAGCAAGGTTCAGGTACACATACACACACACACACACACAGCAAGGTTCAGGTACACACACACAGCAAGGTTCAGGTACACACACACAGCAAGGTTCAGGTACACACACACACACAGCAAGGTTCAGGTATACACACACACACACACAGCAAGGTTCAGGTATACACACACACACACACAGCAAGGTTCAGGTATACACACACAGCAAGGTTCAGGTATACACACACAGCAAGGTTCAGGTATACACACACACACACAGCAAGGTTCAGGTACACACACACACACACACACACACAGCAAGGTTCAGGTACACACACACACACACACACACACACACACACACAGCAAGGTTCAGGTACACACACACACAGAGCAAGGTTCAGGTATACACACACACACAGCAAGGTTCAGGTATACACACACACACAGCAAGGTTCAGGTACACACACACACACACACAGCAAGGTTCAGATATATACACATACACACACACTCACACACACAAAGCAAGGGTCAGGTACACACACACAGAGCAAGGGTCAGGTACATACACACACACACACACAGAGCAAGGGTCTGGTACATACACACACCCACACACACAGCAAGGTTCAGGTACACACACACCCACACACACAGCAAGGTTCAGGTACACACACACCCACACACACAGCAAGGTTCAGGTACACACACACACACACACAGAGCAAGGTTCAGGTATACACACACACACAGCAAGGTTCAGGTACACACACACAGCAAGGTTCAGGTACACACACACAGCAAGGTTCAGGTACACACACAGCAAGGTTCAGATATATACACATACACACACACAGAGCAAGGGTCAGGTACACACACACACACAGAGCAAGGGTCAGGTACATACACACACACACACACACAGAGCAAGGGTCTGGTACATACACACTCACACACACACAGAGCAAGGTTCAGGTACTCACACACACACACACAGAGCAAGGTTCAGGTACACACACACACACACACAGAGCAAGGTTCAGGTACACACACACACACACACAGAGCAAGGTTCAGGTACATACACACCCACACACACAGCAAGGTTCAGGTACACACACACACACACACACACACACACACACACAGCAAGGTTCAGGTACACACACACACACACACACACACACACACACACAGCAAGGTTCAGGTACACACACACACACACAGCAAGGTACAGATATATATATATATATATTTATATATATACACACACACACACACACACAGAGCAAGGTTCAGATATATATATAGACACACACACAGCAAGGTTCAGGTACACACACACACACAGAGCAAGGTTCAGGTACACACACACACACAGAGCAAGGTTCAGGTACACACACACACACACAGCAAGGTTCAGGTACACACACACACACAGCAAGGTTCAGGTACACACACACACACACAGAGCAAGGTTCAGGTACACACACACACACAGCAAGGTTCAGGTACACACACACACAGCAAGGTTCAGATATACATACACACACACACAGCAAGGTTCAGGTACACACACACACAGCAAGGTTCAGATATACATACACACACACACACACACACACACACAGAGCAAGGTTCTGGTACACACACACACAGCAAGGTTCAGATATACATACACACACACACACACACACACACAGAGCAAGGTTCAGGTACACACACACACAGCAAGGTTCAGATATACACACACACACACACACACAGAGCAAGGTTCAGATATACACACACACACACACACACAGAGCAAGGTTCAGGTACACACACACACACAGCAAGGTTCAGGTACACACACACACAGCAAGGTTCAGATATACACACACACACACACACACACAGCAAGGTTCAGATATACACACACACACACACACACAGAGCAAGGTTCAGGTACACACACACACACAGCAAGGTTCAGGTACACACACACACAGCAAGGTTCAGATATACATACACACACACACACACACACACACAGAGCAAGGTTCTGGTACACACACACACAGCAAGGTTCAGATATACATACACACACACACACACACACAGAGCAAGGTTCAGGTACACACACACACACACACACACAGAGCAAGGTTCAGGTACACACACACACACACAGAGCAAGGTTCAGGTACACACACACACACAGCAAGCTTCAGGTACACACACACACACACAGAGCAAGGTTCAGATATATACACACAGACACACACACAGAGCAAGGTTCAGATCGATATACACACACACACACACACAGAGTAAGGTTCAGATATATATACACACACACACAGAGCAAGTTTCAGATATATACACAGACACACACACAGAGCAAGGTTCAGATATATATACACACACAGAGCAAGGTTCAGATAGATATACACACACACACAGAGCAAGTTTCAGATATATACACAGACACAGAGCAAGGTTCAGATATATATTCACACACACAGAGCAAGGTTCAGATATACACACACACACACAGAGCAAGGTTCAGATAGATATACACACACACACAGAGCAAGGTTCAGATATATATATACACATATACATACACACACACTCAGAGCAAGGTTCAGATATATACACACAGACACACACTCAGAGCAAGGTTCAGATATATATATACACATATACATACACACACACTCAGAGCAAGGTTCAGATATATACACACAGACACACACACACACAGAGCAAGGTTCAGATATATACACACACACACAGAGCAAGGTTCAGATATATCAGATATATACACACACACACACACACACAGAGCAAGGTTCAGGTACACACAGACACACACACAGAGCAAGTTTCAGGTACACACACACACACAGACACAGACAGAAAATCCCATTGCTGTGGCTCCTCCGAGCAGCCTTCAGTTGTCCGCACGAGACACTTGAGTGGACCGAGTTCACCTTTTCCCCTTCCCTGTTAGCATCTCTGGGTCTCGAGAGAATATATTTCAACCAGAGAGAATGCAGAAAACGTGGGCCCGACCTGGACTGGAAGGTTGGAGTAATAAGGAGAGGGTGGATCGGCTGGGCCGTTTACCCCTGGAGGGTAGGAGGGGTGACCTTGTAGTGGTCTATGAAATCACGAGAGACAGCAATAAGGCAGATCGCGGACAACTTTGCTCCTTGAAGGTTTACGGTGAGAGGGGAAAGACACAAAAGGGGGCAGAGGGGCAAGATTTCTCACTCAGAGGGTGGTGAGTGGCTGGAACCGGCTGCCAGGGGTGGTGGCGGTGGAAGCGGAAGCGAGGGCACTTTCATCCCTGAAGAAACATTTCGCCAAGGATGGGGTGAGGTATGGAGGGAGATGGACCAAACGCAGGCCAGCGGGGACCAGGTTTATCGTGAAAACGGGGCGGCATGGAGACGTTGGGCCGAAGGGCCTGTCCCCCTGCTCCGTCGACCTGTCTGACTCTGTCTCAACGCCGTTCCGAGCTCGGGCAGTTACGCGGCGCAGTTCAGACCCCCCACTCCGGCCGAGCTCAGAGCACAGGAGGACGACAGGTCATTCCAAGTCGAGTGGACAGAGGCACCAGACTCTGGGTTCAATGTCAGGTTAGCCGGGCTGAAGGGAACACCGAGAGGCTGTGTCTCTGCTCAGTGTCCCCCCCCCCCCCCCCCCCCCACAACACCCCGTTCATGACTATTTCAAAGCTGCTGCTTGTCCACTCCCATGTGCAGGGGGTCAGGGGAGTTCAGCTCTGCTCTGGGACGAGCCAGGAGACTCAAACAGGTCAACCAACTCTGGGTGTCTGGGTCAGCGAGTAATAACTTGTCAAAGCAAACACAGGCCAAACTGGCCTCGGGCCACTTCTCTGTAATAATTGCAGATTCAATTTCCTGAGAGAGGGCAATGTTGCTCTGTAACGATTCTCCAGTGCCAAAATAGTTAGCTCTATACACACACACAGAGACAGACACACACAGAGACACACACACACACAGAGACATACACACACAGACACAGAGACATACACACACACACACACAGAGACACACACACACAGACACATACACACACAGACACAGAGACACACACACACCCACTCACACAGAGACACACAGACACAGAGACATACACACACAGACACAGAGACACACACACACACACTCACAGAGACACACTCACACACACTCAGAGACACACACACAGAGACACACACACAGAGACACACACACAGAGACACACACACAGAGACACACACTCACAGAGACACAGAGATACACACACACACACTCACAGAGACACACACTCACAGAGACACACAGACACACACTCAGCGACTCACACAGACACACTCAGAGACTCACACAGACACACACACACACAGAGACACACGCCCACACTCACACAGAGACACACAGACACAGAGACACACACACACAGAGACACACACACACAGAGACACACACACACACACAGACACAGAGACACACACACACACAGACACAGAGACACACACACACACAGACACAGACACAGAGACACACACACTCACACAGAGACACACACACACTCACACAGAGACACACAGACACAGAGACATACACACACAGACACAGAGACATACACACACACTCACACACAGACACACACACACACTCACACACAGACACACACACACAGAGACACACACACACAGACACACACACACACGCACACTCACAGACACACACACTCACGCACACTCAGAGACACACACACTCACGCACACTCAGAGACGCACACACAGAGACGCATACACAGAGACTCACACAGAGACACTCACACAGAGACACTCACACAGAGACACTCACACAGAGACACTCACACAGAGACACTCACACAGAGACACAGAGATACACACACAGAGACACACACACACTCACAAAGAGACACACAGACACAGAGACATACACACACAGACATACACACACACTCACACACAGACACACACACACAGAGACACACACACACAGAGACACACACACACAGAGACACACACACACACGCACACTCACAGACACACACACTCACGCACACTCAGAGACACACACACTCACGCACACTCAGAGACGCACACACAGAGACACACACACTCACGCACACACAGAGACACTCACACAGAGACACTCACACAGAGACACTCACACAGAGACACTCACACAGAGACACTCACACAGAGACACTCACACACACACAGAGACACACACACTCAGAGACTCACACAGACACACACTCAGAGACTCACACAGAGACACACACCCACACTCACAGAGACACACAGAGACACAGAGACACACACACACACAGACACAGAGACACACACACACTCACAGAGACACACACACACACACACTCACAGACACACACACACACACACACACTCACAGAGACACACACACACACACACACTCACAGAGACACACACACACACACACACAAGCATAGAGACAGACACACACACACAGACAGGCACACAGACAGACAGATACACAGACTCACACACAAGTACCACAGCCTCACCCTTGACAGTCTGCTTTAAAAACAGCATCATTCAAAATGTGGGTCAGGTCACATCGGGTGGGGATGGTTTGGATTACGACGCGCTCGGCCTAAAATAGGGACTCGACGGTCTTTCACAACAATCCAAACTCAGCAAATCCTCTGCACGTTCATTTCAACACCAAAATGTTTGTCTTCTGTTTCCTGGTTTATTCCGCTTCGAACCAGCCCGGTGGGCCGGCCTGTGTTCTGGAGGGGACCCCAGCGACAGGGAACACAGGCTTTTGATTTGGGGGAGGTGGGGGCGGGGGGGGGTCAGCAACGTCGTGACCTGGGGTTAAGAGCTGTCTCAGCACAACAGCAGGGAGAGAGGTGGGGGGAGATCAGGGAGGAAGGGGGAAAAAGGTGACCTGGGTTCTGGAAGCGACACCACAATCAGGGAATCTGGAAAACAGAGGCTGGAGATAGGGGGCAAGAGTCTTTGAAGGGTCCAGGTCGCTTCTGCAAGGGATGAGGGATGCTAGACGTCAGCCAACACTTGAGTTCTTTTTTGTAAAAGTTTGGGGCTGGGGGGGGGGGGGGGGCAGAGGAGGAGGTGGGGTCAGCATTGCGGAGAGCGAGCGGAGGTAAAAACGCTTCAGGGTTGTGACCTCTCACCAGGACACAGCGAGAGTTCAAACCGTCACTGATCTCTGGCGAGAACTGAAGAAACAGGAGGCGGTGGCTATTCAGGCCCTCCGGCCTGCTCCACCATTCTCTAAACTCACAGCTCCATAACCCCAGGCCTCAGGCCTTCCCGTCTGCCTCACCATTCAGGACAATTACAGCCCATGTCCCATAGGCCTCAGGCTCCCAACTCCCCAACAATTTCAAATATCTATCAATCCCTCCTTTTAAACACGAGGTTTACCTGCAGACCAATCTCTCTCGATCTTCTGAGGAGACCAGTGTGGCCAAAGACTGACTGTCGAGAGAGGTGGAGTAAGAGAGAAAGTAGTTTTGTTGTTCCAGCGGAGGGGGGACAGAGAGAAGGGGGGAAGACAGAAAGGGGGGAGACAGACAGACAGAGAGAGGGGGGAGGACAGACAGACAGACAGAGAGAGGGGGGGAGACAGACAGACAGAGAGAGGGGGGGGGAGACAGACAGACAGAGAGGGGGGGGGGAGACAGACAGAGAGAGGGGGGGGGACAGACAGACAGAGAGGGGGGGAGACAGACAGACAGAGAGAGGGGGGGGGAGACAGACAGACAGAGAGAGGGGGGGGGAGACAGACAGACAGAGAGGGGGGGGGGAGACAGACAGAGAGAGGGGGGGGGGAGACAGACAGAGAGAGGGGGGGGAGACAGACAGAGAGAGGGGGGGAGACAGATGCTACGTAAATCTCCAAGAGACTCATGATTGTCAGCTTAAGGGGCCAAATAGGATTAGAGATAGTCTGTTCAGTATTAAAGGTGATTGTAACTTGTAGAATTATAGAATCCCTCCACTGTGAAAGCAAACCATTTGGCCCATCGGGTCCACACCACCCCCTCCGAAGACCAACCCATCCAGACCCATTCCCCTACTCTGTCATGGTAATCCTGCCTTTCCATGGCTAACCCACCCAGCCTGCATATCCCTGAACACTGTGGGCAATTTGATATGGCCAACTCACTCCAACCTGATTGAGTTATTTTTAGATTAGATTACTTACAGTGTGGAAACAGGCCCTTCGGCCCAACGAGTCCACACCGACCCGCCGAAGCATAACCCACCCATTCCCATACATTTACCCCTTTACCTAACACTACAGGCAATTTAGCGTGGCCAATTTACCTGACCTGCACATCTTTGGACTGTGGGAGGAAACCGGAGCACCCGGAGGAAACCCACGCAGACACAGGGAGAACGTGCAAACTCCACACAGTCAGTCGCCTGAGTCGGGAATTGAACCCGGGTCTCTGGCGCTGTGAGGCAGCAGTGCTAACCACTGTGCCACCGTGCCGCCCTTTTTTAAGATGTGGCTGTTCATCTTCTGCAATTCCTTTGCTACCTTCTCTTTGTTTAGCCCCTGGTTACTCAGATAGATTTTTGAATTAGTAACAAAGAGGATTGATGAGGGCAGAGCAGGAGATGTGATCTGTATGGACTTCAGTAAGGCGTTCGACAAGGTTCCCCATGGGAGGCTGATTAGCCAAGTTAGATCTCATGGAGTACAGGGAGAACGAGCCATTTGGATACAGAACTGGCTCAAAGGTAGAAGACAGAGGGTGGTGGTGGAGGGTTGTTTTTCAGACTGGAGGCCTGTGACCAGTGGAGTGCCACAAGGATCGGTGCTGGTCCTCTACTTTTTATCATTTATATAAATGATTTGGATGAGAGCATAAAAGGTACAGTTAGTAAGTTTGCAGATGACAGCAAAATTGGAGGTGTAGTGGACAGTGAAGAGGCTTACCTCAGATTCCAACAGGATCTGGACCAGATGGGCCAATGGGCTGAGAGGTGGCAGATGGAGTTTAATTCAGATAAATGCGAGGTGCTGCATTTTGGGAAAGCAAATCTTAGCAGGACTTATACACTTAATGGTAAGGTCCTAGGGAGTGTTGCTGAACAAAGAGACCTTGGAGTGCAGGTTCATAGCTCCTTGAAGTGGAATCGCAGGTAGATAGGATAGTGAAGGCAGTGTTTGGTATGCTTTCCTTTATTGGTCAGAGTATTGAACACAGGAGTTGGGAGGTCATGTTGCGGCTGTACAGGACATTGGTTAGGCCACTGTTGGAATATTGCGTACAATTCTGGTCTCCTTCCTATCGGAAAGATGTTGTGAAAATGGAAAGGGTTCAGAAAAGATTTCCAAAGAATTTGCCAGGGTTGGAGGGTTTGAGCTACAGGGAGAGGCTGGGGCTGTTTTCCCTGGAGCGTCGGAGGCTGAGGGATGACCTTATAGAGGTTTATAAAAATCATGAGGGGGCTTGGATAGGATAAATAGACAAATAGACAAAGTCTTTTCCCTGGGGTCGGGGAGTCCAGAACAAGAGGGGCATAGGTTTAGGGTGAGAGGGGAAAGATATAAAAGAGACCTAAGGGGCAACCTTTTCACCCAGAGGGTGGTGCGTGTATGGAATGAGCTGCCAGAGGAAGTGGTGGAGGCTGGTACAATTACAACATTTAAGAGGCATTTGGATGGGTATATGAATAGGAAGGGTTTGGGGGGGGATATGGGCTGGGTGCTGGCAGGTGGGACTAGATTGGGTTGGGATATCTGGGTCAGCACGGACAGGTTGGACCGAAGGGTCTGTTTCCATGCGGTATATCTCTATGACTCTACCTTTGGACTGTGGGAGAAAACCAGAGCACCCAGAGAAACACACGTTCCCCACCCCAACTCCATCTCTCCCCCCTCTCCCCTCGTCTCGCCCTCTCCCCCCACTCCCCTCGTCTCTCTCTCGCCCTCTCCCCCCTCGTCTCTCTCTCGCCCTCCTCGCCCCTCTCCCCTCGTCTCTCTCTCGCCCTCTCGCCCTCTCCCCTCGTCTCTCTCTCGCCCTCTCCCCCCTCGTCTCTCTCTCGCCCTCTCGCCCTCTCCCCCTCGTCTCTCTCTCGCCCTCTCCCCCTCGTCTCTCTCTCGCCCTCTCCCCCTCGTCTCTCTCTCGCCCTCTCCCCCCTCGTCTCTCTCTCGCCTCTCCCCCCTCGTCTCTCTCTCGCCCTCTCCCCCCTCGTCTCTCTCTCTCGCCTCCCCCTCGTCTCTCTCTCGCCCTCTCCCCTCGTCTCTCTCTCTCGCCTCTCCCTCGTCTCTCTCTCTCGCCCCTCTCCCCTCGTCTCTCTCTCTCTCGCCCTCTCCCTCGTCTCTCTCTCTCGCCCTCTCCCCTCGTCTCTCTCTCTCGCCCTCTCCCCCTCGTCTCTCTCTCTCGCCCTCTCCCCTCGTCTCTCTCTCTCGCCCTCTCCCCTCGTCTCTCCTCTCGCCCTCTCCCCCCTCGTCTCTCTCTCGCCCTCTCGCCCTCTCCCCTCGTCTCTCTCTCGCCCTCGCGCCCTCTCCCCTCGTCTCTCTCTCGCCCTCTCCCCCTCGTCTCTCTCTCGCCCTCTCGCCCTCTCCCCCCTCGTCTCTCTCTCGCCCTCTCCCCCTCGTCTCTCTCGCCCTCTCCCCCTCGTCTCTCTCTCGCCCTCTCCCCTCGTCTCTCTCTCGCCCTCTCCCCCCTCGTCTCTCTCTCTCGCCCTCTCCCCTCGTCTCTCTCTCTCGCCCTCTCCCCTCGTCTCTCTCTCTCGCCCTCTCCCCTCGTCTCTCTCTCTCGCCCTCTCCCCTCGTCTCTCTCTCTCGCCCTCTCCCTCGTCTCTCTCTCTCGCCCTCTCCCCTCGTCTCTCTCTCTCGCCCTCTCCCCTCGTCTCTCTCTCTCGCCTCTCCCTCGTCTCTCTCTCTCGCCCTCTCCCCTCGTCTCTCTCTCTCGCCCTCTCCCCTCGTCGTCTCTCTCTCTCGCCCTCTCCCTCGTCTCTCCTCTCCTCGCCCTCTCCCCTCGTCTCTCTCTCTCGCCCTCTCCCCTCGTCTCTCTCTCTCGCCCCTCTCCCCTCGTCTCTCTCTCTCGCCCTCTCCCCTCGTCTCTCTCTCTCGCCCTCTCCCTGCTCTCTCTCTCGCCCTCTCCCCTCGTCTCTCTCTCTCGCCCTCTCCCCTCGTCTCTCTCTCGCCCTCTCCCTCGTCTCTCTCTCGCCCCTCTCCCTCGTCTCTCTCTCTCGCCCTCTCCCCTCGTCTCTCTCTCTCGCCCTCTCCCCTCGTCTCTCTCTCTCGCCCTCTCCCCTCGTCTCTCTCTCTCGCCCTCTCCCCTCGTCTCTCTCTCCTCGCCTCTCCCCTCGTCTCTCTCTCTCGCCCTCTCCC
>NC_092773.1:20270488-20342988 GCF_047496795.1 Chiloscyllium punctatum
AACAGGCTGGGGCTGTTTTCACTGAGAGTGTCAGAGGCTGAGGGGTGACCTTATAGAGGTTTACAAAATTATGTGGGGCATGGATAGGGTAAATAGGCAAAGTCTTTTCCCTGGGATGGGGGAGTCCAGAACTAGAGGGGCATAGGTTTAGGGTGAGAGGGGAAAGATATAAAAGAGAACTAAAAGAGCAACTTTTTCACACAGAGGGTGGTACGTGTATGGAATGAGCTGCCAGAGGATGTGGTGGAGGCTGGTACAATTGCAACATGTAAAAGGCATTTGGATGGATGTATGAATAGGGTTTGGAGGGATATGGGCTGGGTGCTGGCAGGGTGGGACGAGATTGGGTTGGGATATCTGGTCGGCATGGACGGGTTGGACCGAAGGGTCTGTTTCCGTGCTGTACATCTCTATGATTCTAAATGCTGTAATTGTACCAGCCTCCACCACTTCCTCTGGCAGCTCATTCCATACACGTACCACCCTCTGCGTCAAACAGTTACCCCTTGGGACCCTTTTAAATCTTTGCCCTCTCACCTTAGACCTATGCTCTCTAGTTTTGGACTCCCCCAACCCAGGGAAAAGACCTTGATTATTCATCCCATCCATCCTCCTGATGATTTTATAAATTTCGATAATATCCGTTGCAGGATGAGAAAGGGGAATTAATATTGGGTCATGCTGAAACAGATAACTATTTTGCGTCAGTCTTCACAGTGCAAGGCATGTTCAAGATGCCAAAGATTGATGTCAATGATATGATGGGAGGCAGGGACCTCAATTCAATAGTTATCACTAAAGGTTGAACAAACTTGAGGGCCGAAAGGTAGGTCAGTCCCCTGGTCTGATGGAATGCATCCCAGGGGGATGAAAGACATGGTGGATGTTATTGTAGCTGCATTAGTGGT
Source organism: Chiloscyllium punctatum (assembly GCF_047496795.1). Taxonomy (NCBI): domain Eukaryota; kingdom Metazoa; phylum Chordata; class Chondrichthyes; order Orectolobiformes; family Hemiscylliidae; genus Chiloscyllium; species Chiloscyllium punctatum. Next base: position 20,271,397 of record NC_092773.1, read on the forward strand.
AACTTTCCAAAATTCACTGGACTCTGGGCAGGTCCTGGCAGACATCGAATATCACGCTGTTGTTTCAAGAAAGGGTGCAGGTGACCTTAGGTCAGTTAGCTGAACATCTATAGTCAGGGAAATGCGGGAAGTTATCATTACAGAAGAAATAGTGAGACATCTGAATGGAAAGGATTCCGTCAAGCAGAGGCAGCGTGGATTCAGGAAGGGAAGGTCATGTTTGACAAACTTACTGGAGTTCTTTGAGGATGGAGGGTTGATGGAGGGGAACAGGTGGATGTTGTGTACTTGGATTTCCAGCAGGCTTTCGATAAGGTGCCACAAAAAGGCTGGGGCTGTTTTCGCCGCAGCGTCGGAGGCTGAGGGGTGACCTTATCGAGGTTTACAAAATTATGAGGGGCATGGAGAGGATAAATAGGCAAAGTGTTTTCCCTGTGGTCGGGGAGTCCAGAACTAGAGGGCATAGGTTTAGGGTGAGAGGGGAAAGATATAAAAGAGACCTAAGGGGCAGAGGGTGGTACGTGTATGGAATGAGCTGCCAGAGGATGTGGTGGGGGCTGGTACAATTGCAACATTTAAGAGGCATTTGGATGGGTATATGAATGGGAAGGGTTTGGAGGGATATGGGCCAGGTGCTGGCAGGTGGGACTAGATTGGGGTTGGGATATCTGGGTCAGCATGGACGGGTTGGACCGAAGGGTCTGTTTCCATGCTGTACATCTCTATGATAAGATAACAATGCTTGGAGTTGCAGGGAATGTACTAGCATGGATGGAGGACTGGTTAACCAATAGAAAGTGGAGAATTGGGATAAAGGGTTGAAGATCAGTGGTGAGCAGGGAGCTACAGGGGTCAACGTTGGGCCCACAATTATTCATGGCATGTATCTAAATGATTTGGAAAAGGAGACTGTGTGTAACATATCCCAGTTTGCTGATGACACTAAATTGAGTGGAAAAGCAGAGGATGTGGAAGATCTGCAGAGAGATTTCAATCGGTTAAGTGAGTAGGGGAGGGTCTGCCAGATGGAGTACAATGTTGGTAATGTGAGGTTATCCACTTTGGAAGGGAAAAATAGTATTATTTAAAATGGTGAAAGATTGCATCGTGCTGTTGCGCAGAGGGATTGAGGAATGCTGGTACACGAATCGCTGGAAAGTTGATTTGCAGACGCAACAGGTAATCAGGAAGGCAAACGGAATATTGGCTTTCATTGCTGGAGGGATTGAATTTAAGAGCAGGGAGGTTCTGCTGCAATTGGACAAGGTGTTGGTGAGGCCACACCTGGAGTGTTGTGCGCAGTTCTGGTCACCTTACTTGAGGAAGGAGAGGGTGCAGAGGAGGTTCACCAGGTTAATTTCGGAGATGGGGGGGGGGGGGGGGCGGGGGGTGGTTACCCGATGAGGAGAGGTTGAGCCGCCTGGGACTGTACTCACTAGAATTTAGAAAAATGAGAGGGGATCTTATGAGAGGGAGGCACGGTGGCTCAGTGGTTAGCACTGCTGCCTCACAGTGCCAGAGACCTGGGTTCAATTCCCGCCTCAGGCGACTGACTGTGTGGAGTTTGCACATTCTCCCCGTGTCTGCGTGGGTTTCCTCTGGGTGCTCCGGTTTCCTCCCACAGTCCAAAGATGTGCAAGTTAGGGTGAATTGGCCATCCTAAATTGCCCGTAGTATAGGTAAGGGGTCGATGTAGGGGTATGGGTGGGTTGCGCTTCGGCGGGTCGGTGTGGACTTGTTGGGCCGAAGGGCCTGTTTCCACACTGTAAGTAATCTAATCTTATGGAAACGTATAAAATTATGAAAGGAATAGATAAGATCGAGAAGGGCAAGTTATATCCACTGGTGGGTGAGAATAGGAAGAGGGGGACATGGGCTCAAGATTAGGGAGAGGAGATTTGGGACAGAGGTGAGGAGGAACCCGCTTTTCCCAGAGTCGTAAATCTATGGAATTCTCTGCCCAAGGAAGCAGGAGACGCAGTTTCATCAAATATATTCAGGATACAGTTGGATTGGTTTTGCGTGGTCGGGGAATTAAGGGTGATGGGGATAATGCAGGTCGGAGGGGCTGAGACAACGGAAAGGTCAGCCCTGATCTTAATGGAAGTGCAGCCTCCTACTGCTCTATTACTATGATACAATGAAACGTCCCTCAGCTTCTGACACTCCAGGGAAAACAGGCCCAGCCCGTTCAGCTCAAACCCTCCAACCCTGGCAACATCCCTGTAAATCTTTTCTGAACCCTGTCAGGTTTCACAACATCTTTCCGATAGGAAGGAGACCAGAATTGCACGCAATATTCCAACAGTGGCCTCGCCAATGTCCTGTACAGCCGCAACATGACCTCCCAACTCCTGTACTCAATGCTCTGACCAATAAAGGAAAGCATACCAAACGCCTTCTTCACTATCCTATCGACCTGCGACTCCACTTTCAAGGAGCTGTGAACCTGCACTCCAAGATCTCTTTGTTCAGCAACACTCTCGAGGACCTTATCATTAAATGTATAAGTCCTGCTCTTATCTGCCTTTTCAAAATGTACCACCTCACATTTTATCGAAATTAAACTCTACCCAAAAGGGCTGTGAATGCTCAGTTTTTGAGCATGTTTAAGGTTGACGTTAATTGATTTCTGATCACATTTGGTGGACAAGGTTCTGGCGATCGGGTGGGCCATCAGCTGAACAGCAGAAGAGCTCAATGGGCTGAATGGCCCTCCTCCTGTTCCTTCCTGGGAGGGTTGTGGGGCTGGAGGGGATGACAGAGAAAGGGAGGGGAGTTTTCGCGCAAGGGAGGGGAAGATTTGAAAAGAAGAATTTTGAACCCTCATTGATTCTCAGCCACCATCTTTTCAATGATTTTCCTGCGCTTTTGTCCTGTCTTGTTTGTCAAGATTCTGAGGCAGACAGGGGAGTGGACGTGCAGTATCTCCTTGGATCTTGTGAAAACCGTGAGTTTACGTCTTGCTCAAATGTCCTTTGCTTTCCCCCATTCTTTTGACTACCTCCATCCTTGTGACTTCTGCATCACATCGGGCATCTTCTCTTGATATTTTTGCGAAACGCACAGGTCTGTCAACATTCTGGACGGCGACCCCTTCCACTTCAATTGTCATTCTCATTTTCTGCCCCACCCCCAAAGTGTTCCTTCCAAATATCAAATTAACTCCCCCTACCTCCTCCCCCTCCCCCCCCCCCCCCCCAACTCCCCAAAGACTGTCCCCCACCATTGACAAGGCACAAGCATGTGATGGAATACACCCCACTTACCCTGGATGGGGGGGGCAGCTCTGACAACCCTTGAGAAGCTCGACCCCACCCAGGGTCAAAGCAGTCCCCAGCTCGATTGTCCCCACCCCCACAATCCCCCACTCCCTCCACCATGATAGCAGCAGTGGGTAACCCTCTACACGATACACTGCAGCAACTCCCCGAGGCTCCTCAGACAGCACCTTCCAAACCTTGAACGCTCCTGATGAAGGGCTGACGCCCGAAACGTCGATTCTCCTGCTCCTCGGATGCTGCCTACCCTGCTGGGCTTTTCCAGCACCACGCTAATCTCGACTCGGATCTCCAGTACTCACTTTCTCAAACCTTGAACAATGTACCATAACAGGCCACTCGTGCAAGATCACAGCTCGTCTGAACGCTAGTGCCTTGCCTTTCCCCACCACTGACCCTCACTAATAAGTAAGCAGTATGGTGGCTCAGAGCACCAGGGACATGGGTTTGAATCCACGCCTGGGTGACGATCTGCATGGCACATTCCCCCTATGTCTGTGTGGGTTTCCTCCGGGTGCTCCGGTTCCCCCCCCCACCCTGCCTCACCACAGTCCAAAGGTGTGTGCAGTTTGAAATGAACTGGCCGTGGGGAAGTTGCACTACAGTGTCTGCGGATGTGCAGGCTTGGGTGGATGAGCCACGGGAAACGCAGGGTGAGAGGGGTGTAGGGTGGGATGCTCTCCAGAGAGTTGGCACCAACCCGACGGGCCGAATGGGCTGCTTCCACGATGCAGGGATTCTGTGACAGAGTTGGAGAGGGGGGGGGGGAAGCGAGGTCGACCTCCAAACCGCCGGGGACGTGAGTGAATCAGAGCAAGGGCGGACAGGCACTCCCAAATACGTTGTCAGCCAGAGCGCAGCAGACGCTGTGTGAGGGGAGGGAAGTGGATGAGGCAACTGGAAAGCGGAGTGCTGACCTTTTGAACCGGGCAGCTGAGTCAACGGTGCTGTGCAGAGAGGACTCTTGCCACAAGACGGTCAGCAGAAGTAAATAAATAAATGTGGGGGGAAGTTTTCCACGGATTGAGCAAGCCGTAAGCGTCACCGGCAGCTTCGCAGAAGTCTTTCTTCAGTCAGCCCTGCTCCCTTCGCCGGAGATCCGGAAGGAGGTGTGGGGAGATCGAGAACAGCCTTTATCTTGATGGGACGTGACAACGCTCAGGGGGAGATGGTGTAACTCACACTGACATAACCGAGTACAGTGCATGACTCAGGCATGAGTGAAGGAGAAGACAACACTATGGAATGAGCGTGTTGAAGGGGCGGGGAGGAGCGAGAGATTCTTCGACATTGATTAGATTAGATTAGATTACTTACAGTGTGGAAACAGGCCCTTTGGCCCAACAAGTCCACACCGCCCCGCCGAAGCGTAACCCACCCATACCCCTACATCTACATTTATCCCTTACCTAACACTATGGGCAATCTAGCATGGCCAATTCACCTGGCCTGCACATCTTTGGACTGTGGGAGGAAACTGGAGTACCCGGAGGAAACCCACGCAGACACGGGGAGAACGTGCAAACTCCACACAGTCAGTCGCCTGAGGCAGGAATTGAACCCGGGTCTTAGGCGCTGTGAGGCAGCAGTGCTAACCACTGGGCCACCGTGCCGCCCACCAAATTGCTTGAGAGAGCTGCATTTGGCTAGCTGTCGTTGAAAATCAAGGAGTGCTCCAATCTAACTCCTGAAGTCCAACTGTAAACCCGTTGCAGGGAAAATCACCGTCCTTGGGGGGGGTCAGAGGTGGGGTTCAGCCACTGAGTTTACTGCACAAAGGGAATCCTGGAGGTCCAGGGAGAGAAAGACACCAATCGGGCAGAGGTCAGTCTTCTCCCGGCCCGGAGCACATGTCAAGACATCTTGACACAATTTTGTGATAGAATAGGTCAGCCAAGAGCTTATCGTCTCGGTAACATGGTTTGTTTATTGAAAACGTTGCAGAATCGTTGATAGTTTCGATGCAGTCATTGTCAGTTCCAGCGCAGCCTGTGTTAATTTCAGCACGGTCCTTGTCAGTTTCAATGTCTGCGCGGAAATCCTTCGCGTTAGTCATAGCTGCTCATCGCTCTTCCTGAAAGGGACAATTCCTGCAGCCCTGGCTATTATCACTTCGTATTGAGTCCGCGTCAAGCTGTTAACATTTCTATCAAAGGTGTTGGCTGGACCCAGACACTTCGGTGGGCAGCGTACGTTACTCATGTGTATTCTCTCCCCCACCGCCTTAAACTCATCAATGAGGTTGTGAGTGCATTGTGCTGGCATTCTGGTGGCCCCAGGCATGATCTGCGTTTGCTCTGCTTTCTCTCTCCAACCGGCGGCTATCTTGTGTGTCAAGTGGCCAACTGTTGGCTCAGCGGCCATCTTATGTGCCGAGTGTCACCCTGCCACGTGCCATCTCCCACTTCAAAACCTACATTGTACTTCCTACAAGGTCAAGAGATCCTTCCTCAGGGTGGTGCCCAGATCTGCTCCCAGTGCTTCCAGGAGCATTCGAATCAGGATTGTGAGCATCCATAGAGTCCCTGCTTGTACTCTAGTCCTCTCGACTGGCTTACTTGATGGTTTTTGTACCTGTTTATGGCACTTCAAGATTCTGTGCAGCTGAACGTTCAGTCTCTTTGGAGATTTTCAATATCAGCTAGGACATTTTATTTCCACTGGAGCATAGGAGGGTGAGGAGTAGCCATATGCAGGTTTATAAAAGTATGAGGGGCATTGATAAGTTGGAGGGCAGGTGTCTTTTCCCTTTGACTTCATGACTCGGGGGGGGATACGTTTAAGAGAAGAAAATTTTTTTAAAAACACATGATTGCAATTTTTTTTGTGTGTTACCCCCACTCTCCCTGCCCCCCACCCCCCCGGGCCACCGTGCCACCCCACTGCTCACAGACTTTGACCCAACCGTTCTGAAGAAGGGTCACCGCACCCAAAACATGAGCTCTGATGCTGCTAGACCTGCTGAGATTTTGTAGTCATTTCTGATTTGCCAGAGACAGTTTCGTGACAGCGATGGGGAGAGAGCTCCTTGTTGCTATTCTGTTCAGTGTCAGATATTCTGTCCTCAATTTGCCTGTCAGCCGGTATTAAATTTAATCCAACATTTGTTCGGCCTGTTTGCAACAGGATTTCGATCTAATCAGTGACAGTGACCTATTTGCGTGCTCTCCAATTTAGCAAGCTTCTAAACCGTTCCCGCAGCGACAATTCCACAGAGTCTTCCCGAGGTTTGCTGCTGGCTCAGATTAGTTAGAAAACAGCACGAGTTCTTCACTGGTTTATAGCCACCTGTTGGTTGGTCAAGTCAGAACGGACACAGAGAAGGCTGAAAAGAGGCCAGGCCTGTCTTTCTGCGGTCCTGGGTGTGGGGGGGAAACAGAGTTCACGTTTCAAGATTTTGACTGCCCCTCGGAGCTGGGCTAAAGTAGAGACGCGACAGGTTTGAGGAGGGGGTAGGAGGGAACAACAGACAGCAGATCCCGAGTGACAGAGACCAGAGGTTGGGGCAAGGCAACAGCAAAGTGTGTGCAGAGGCCGGTTTCAAACCACAGGCCGAGGAGAGCTCAGAATGGGACAAAACAGGGGAATGGTCCCTTCAAAGGGGCTCGCGGCCAATCTTTCTCTCACTTAGCTGCGTTTGACACAAGCAGGCAAAGCCTGTTCACACAAGGGTCAGGAGGTGACAGCCGATTGAAACCAGCTCTCGCCAAACGTGGACTTCAATGCAGGACTGCGAAAGCAGTCAAACAAGGAGCCCTCTGTCTCTCTCTCTCTCTGAGGACAAAGCCAATGGTGGAATTCTCAATGTTACCCTCCCCTCCTGCTGACTCTCCACAAGCCCAGGTTGGCGGGGTGAGGGTCAGACAATCTCTTGTTCAAACACCAACGCTGCTGAAAGGTGGGGGGAAATGACCGGTCGAGGTGTGGAGTCATTGACTGGTCTCTGAAGCAGCAGCAGCAACGGTATTGATTTGAACTCTGCAGCAAGGTTCGACTGGAGGCCAGGCGCTGCGATTGGCTGCAAGATGGTCAGCACAGCTCAGGCGTTTGGCATTTACAGCCCGGGTGGCTCTGAACTCTGACTGAGAGAGGAGGCTTCATGGTCAGCTGCCGCGTGCCCTGAGCAGCCGACTGCCGTGAGGAAAAAGGCTGATTTGGACTTACCATCACCACCACTCCCTACCCCTACCCGGTGAGAACCAAGGGGTACCCACCGGCCCACAGCTCCAGGGAACTGGGAGCAGCGTCCCAGTGACAGCCCTGATGTCAGATGGAGAACGGGGCGATGCGGACCCTGGGTCTGACACGATGACACCAGAGCGGGGAAATGACTCCAGCGTGGAGCCGGACAACTACCTCAGCCCTGGGAAGGTCCAGCAGTTTGCTGTCACCACGGGGATGCACGCAGCTACCCCACTGGAGCAAGACCAGAAGAAAATGGACACTGGTAACCCCGCAAACTGTTAAAATGGGGTTTAAAATTGCCAGCATAAATGTGCGTAGCATTAAAGCGGCTACGCGATGTGTTTCAACGCTGGCCTTCCTGGCCAACGTCAAAGCCGATGTCCTGTTTCTGCAGGAGTGCGGGATACCGCACCTCAGCAGTTACAGGAGATGGTCGAGCTTGTGGGCCCACGGGCCGTCAGTGTGGTCGGGGGGCAACGATAGCCGCGCCTCCGGCCTGGGTATCCTGTTGCGGGGAGGCAACTTCACCATCTCCGAGGTTAAGGAGGTGGTGGGCGGGCGCCTCCTCGTCGTGGACGTCAAATACAGAAACGCTCCCGTGAGACTAATCAACGTGTACGCCCCAGTGGGTAAGAGTGAACGGTTGGCCGTCCTGCAACAGCTTCCACTGCTGCTGGCTACGTCCAGGCCGGTCATTCTGGCCGGAGACTTCAACTGCATCATTGATGCTGATGGACGATCCGGCGGGGGGGACAGTAAACCGGACGCTACGTCCAGGGCCCTGATGGAAACGGTCAAAGACGCCAAGCTGCACGACGTCTTCAGCGCCCCTGCAGACGGAGCGCAGCGTAGATACACCTGGTCACGGGCAGACGGGTCTATCCGCTCAAGGATAGATTACCTGTTTGTGTCCCGAACGCTCTCGGTCAGATCCACCGACGTCAAGCCGGTGTTCTTCTCTGACCACTGCCTCCTGCTGGCCGACTGTCACCTACAAGACGAACAGCGGGCGGGCAAGGGAACGTGGAAACTGAACACTAAGCTGTTGACCCCGGGAAACATCGAAGAGCTCAAGAGGGATTACGCAGATTGGAGAACCGTGAAGCCCCTCTTTGAGTCTCCAGCGGACTGGTGGGAAACGGTAAAAGGGAACATCAAGAGGTTCTTTATCCTCAAAGGTGTCCAGGAGGCGAGAGAGAGGCGGGGAAAACTGTCCCAGCTCCAGGAAAGTATGCAGAACCTGCTCCTGCTGCAGACGATGGGGGTGGATGTCACGGAGGACCTCAAGGAGGTGAAGGGCCAGCAAGCCTCGCTCTTTGCCTCGGAGGCCTCCAGGATAATCTTCCGGTCCAGGGTCCGCTCGGTGGAGCAGGACGAGACGTGCTCACGTTTCTTCTTCCAGAAGGTGCACAAAGAGAGCTCCGTGCTCAGCAGCCTGAAGAAAGAAGATGGCTCGGTAACGTCATCTCAGGCTGACGTCATGAGGATCAGCAAATCCTTCTACGCCAGCCTGTATGACTCGAAGCCGACCGACAGCGCGGCCTCCCAGTCGTTCCTGTCCTCTATCACGGAGGTCCTAGATGACGGAACACGAGAGAGGCTGGACCAGCCGCTATCTCTGGATGAACTGACCAAGGCCCTCGAGTCCTTCGAAAAGAATAAAACTCCCGGAAGCGACGGCTTACCGGTCGAGGTTTATTCCGCTCTTTGGGACTTGATCGGCCAGGACCTGCTGGAGGTGTATGTCAGTATGCTCCGGGCAGGTACCATGAGTGAATCCATGAGGAAAGGCATCATCACCCTCGTCTACAAGCGGAAGGGGGAGAGGGAGGAAATTAGAAATTGGAGACCGATCTCACTGTTAAATGCAGACTACAAAATCCTGTCAAAGGTCATCGCCAACCGGGTCAGGTCTGCTCTGGGATCGGTGATCCACCCGGACCAAACCTGTGCTGTACCGGGCAGGAAGATCTCTGAGAGTCTCGCACTCCTCAGGGATACGATCGCCTACGTGCAGGACAGGGGGGTGGACACCTGCCTCATCAGCCTGGACCAGGAGAAAGCCTTTGACAGGATATCGCATACATATATGAGGGATGTCCTCTCCAAAATGGGCTTTGGGGAGGGAATCGGAAATTGGATCAGACTGCTCTACACCAACATTGTCAGTGCAGTCTCAATCAATGGGTGGGAATCAGATAGCTTCCCTGTAAGATCTGGAGTCAGGCAGGGATGCCCCCTCTCACCCGCCTTGTTTGTGTGTTGCATAGAGCCATTTGCCGAATCCATCAGGAAGGATGCGAGCCTGAGGGGGGTGACTATTCCTGGCAGCGGGGGCCTGCAGGTTAAGGCCTCCCTGTACATGGATGACGTCGCTGTTTTCTGCTCGGATCCGCTGTCCGTGCACAGACTCGTGTGCATCTGCGACCAGTTCGAACGGGCCTCGGGGGCCAAGGTAAACCGAGGCAAGAGCGAGGCCATGCTCTTCGGGAACTGGGCCGACCAATCCTCTATCCCCTTCACCGTCAGGACTGACCACCTGAAGGTGCTGGGTATTTGGTTCGGGGGGGCTGGGGCGTGCGCCAAGACCTGGGAGGAGCGGATCAGGAAGATGAGACAGAAACTAGGCAGATGGGGGCAACGGTCGCTCTCCATCGCGGGAAAAAACCTGGTCATCAGGTGTGAGGTCCTCTCAGTATTGCTATATGTGGCACAGGTCTGGCCTATCCCCAGGACCTGTGCCGCCGCAGTCACCCGGGCCATCTTCCAATTCATTTGGAGATCAAAGATGGACCGGGTCCGAAGAGACTCAATGTACAAAGACCGGTGCAATGGGGGAAAAAACACGCCCAATGCCACCCTCACCCTGATGGCCACCTTTGTGTGTGGCTGCATCAAGCTGTGCGTGGATCCCCGGTACGCAAACACCAAGTGTCACTACGTACTGAGGTTCTACCTGTCCCCGGTGTTGCGAAGGATGGGCCTGGCCTCGCTGCCGCGGAACGCTCCGAGTAGTTGGACCGTTCCGTATCACCTGTCCTTCGTGGAGAAATTTATGAGGAAAAACACCTTTGACCACAAGTCCATCAGGAAGTGGTCAGCACGTAGTGTCCTTGAGACCCTTCGGGAAAAGGAGAGGGCGGATCCTGTCGAGCGGTTCCCTGAGCAGACTGTCAAAGCCATTTGGCAGAATGCCTCATCGCCAGAACTTTCCAACAAGCACCAAGACGTGGCTTGGCTGGTGGTGAGAAGGGCTCTGCCTGTGAGATCCTTTATGCACGCCCGGACTCTCTGCCGCACCGCACGCTGCCCTCGAAGTGGCTGCGGGGGGGACGAGACTGTCACACACCTCCTTCTGGAATGTGCCTATGCAGAGGAAGTCTGGAGAGGAATGCAGTGGTGCTTGTCGAGGTTCGTCCCGAGCAGCGCCGTGACGCGGGACTCCGTGCTCTACGGCCTGTTCCCCGGGACTCACACCGAGACGAACATTAACTGCGCCTGGAGGATCATCAACTCGGTGAAGGACGCTCTCTGGGCGGTCCGAAACCTGTTGATCTTCCAGCTGAAGGAGTTGACCCCGACCGAGTGTTGCAGACTGGCACATTCCAAGGTCCAAGACTACGTGTTGAGGGACGCGCTGAAGCTTGGGGCAGCTGCCGCCAAGGCGCGGTGGGGAAAGACCACCGTGTAAGATCGGCCTGCCGAAAGAGGAACAGGGGGCCCACACAGACGTTTTTTTGGGCTCTGATGATGCCTCAGCCAAATATATGTATATGTACAAGATTGAAAAATGCACAGGATTGTAAATGACAAGAATAAAGTCGAATCTGTGTTTGTAAATATGGACATATGTATGGCATGATCCAATGTACAGACCATAAAATCTTTTTTATGAATAAAGTATATTTTTGAAATAAAAAAAAAAACCACTCCTTCAAATCCCCCAAGAGGGCAAACAATTTATTACTCCCAGTCTGAAATATCCCGCACAATGGTGCATGAGGTATAGGTTCACCCACCCACCCTCTCCTCATGAAGAGACCTCTCCCCCCCCCACCCACCCCGCCTCATCCCCCATCTCATTCTAAACTGTGCCTTCCCCCACACCCCCATCCCTTCAACCCCAGCCAGGGGTAAACAATCCCTCTAAGTGCACCGCTTCACAAATCTCCCACGTTTCACCTCTCACTCTGGCAAACATCAAACCCAACTCACTCGGCCTCTCCACGCTGACTAAACCAGCACCCCGCATCCCCAGACACCAGGCATGAGAATCTTTGCTGCTTCCACTTAACGGTCCTGAGAGGGACAAATCTGAAACCTCATGTGGAACATTGCTCAAGAAGGAGACAGGCCTCGAACTGCAGTCTCACCAAAGCCCCGCACAATTGTCGCAAGACATTTTCACCCACGGGCTCTCGGCATTTTGCAGTAAAGGTCAGCCCTGATCTGATTTATTCCTGCCACATGCTCCGAACTGCAGTGAAAAGTTTTGTTTTGCGTGCAGCTCACACTGGACAAAAAAGTGCTGGCTCACATCCAAGTCTCTCTAAACACGGACTTTTATCCGTTTCAGAAACGTTCTGCATTTCCCATTTGTCCTGCCCCAAAGTCCGTCGCCTCACACTTCCCCTTCGGAGACTTGGCACTTGGCTGTCTCCTCGCCGAATCCAGGAGAAAGCGAGGGCTGCAGATCAGAGTCGAGAGAGAGTGGTGCTGGAAAAGCACAGCCGGTCAGGCAGCATCCGAGGAGCAGGAGAGTCGACGCTGATGAAGAGCTTTTGGCCGAAACATTGATTCTCCTGCTTCTCGGATTGCTGCCTGAGCGGCTGTGCTTTTCCAGCGCCATACTCTCGATTCCTCACGGAATCTGTCGCTGTCACTTTGCGGTGTCCTCCTGATAACTTAGATAATCGATCAAGCTTTGGACCATTTGCAATCCATTACTCTGTTTCAGCATCAATAGCGAAGGGCCTCCAGCACTGCTGTCCACTCGTTACAGCCTGCCAACGTGAAAGGACCCCATTTATGCCCCCTCTTGGTTTCTTGTCGATAAACCAAACCATGTCAATATCTCACTCCCCAACTGTCAGCTTGCATATTACTCTGTTGCAGTGTTACAGAAACAGACCCTTTGGTGCAGCCAATCCATGTTAAACATGATCCCAAATTATCCAGCCCCACCTGCCTGCTCCTGGCCCACATTCCACCAAACATTCCCTTTTCGCATACTTATCCAAATGTCTAATCCATGTTCGAACTGTACCCACACCCAGCAGCTCCTCAGACATTTGTTTCACACATGAACCACTCTCTGAGCAAAGTCAGCCGCGCCCCCCCGTCTTGTTAAAATCGCTCTCCTCTTCCCTTCAAAATATGCCCCTTCGTTTTGAAAGCCCCCACCCGAGGGAAAAGACACCCCTACTCATCTTATTAATGCCCCCCCCTCATGATTTCCTCAACTCTACCAAGTCACTCCCTGTGCTCCAGCGAAACAGACCCCATCCTCACCAGCCTCTCCCTATAACTCAAACCCTTACGTGTGGCACCTTATCAAACATCCTTTTGGAAATCCCAAAGATATGCTGGTTGTCCCTTTTACCTGCCTTGCTTCGGGATAACACCCACAAGCTGTGACACAATCTCCCTTTGATCACGTTATGATTTCGCAAATGAAGTGTTGAAACTTCCTCCACCACAAATCGATTCTTTCACGTCATACCGGGAATGAAGTTGGCCGTTATTTTAACCAGCCTGGCCAAAACAGAGCGAACGTGGTTGATTCTGAAACCTTGGGGGGGGGGGGGGGGCGGGGGGCGGGGGGTGACTCTCTGTGTGGAGTTTGCACATTCTTCCCCATGTCTGCGTGGGTTTCCTCCCACCGTCCAAAGACAATAGACAATAGATGCAGGAGTAGGCCATTCAGCCCTTCGAGCCTGCACCGCCATTCAATATGATCATGGCTGATCATTCCCAATCAGTATCCTGTTCCTGCCTTATCTCCATAACCCTTGACTCCACTATCTTTAAGAGCTCTATCCAATTCTTTCTTAAATGAATCCAGAGACTGGGCCTCCACTGCCCTCTGGGGCAGAGCATTCCACACAGCCACCACTCTCGTGCACGTCGGGTGGATTGGCCATGCTTAAATTGCCCATAGTGTTAGATGCATTAGTCAGGGGGAAATGGGTCTGGGTCAGTTCCTCTCTGGAGTGCGGACTTGTTGGGCCGAAAGGCCTGTTTCCACACTGTCGGGGAATCTAATCTAAATCTAAATCCCTCAGTTCAAGATGTCAGGATGTGAAGTGAGATGCCAGGAAAACTGGCCCGCAGCACCCCTTCCTCCTTTCTTACACTGCGCTGTCACACTTACCAATTCCCAAACTTATTATTCCGGAATCTGGGGAATGCTGGAAAAATGCTGGAATCTCTGCAATTAGCTCTTTTACCCAGGTAAGATTCAGGCCATCCGATTTGTGGAATTGCAGTCTCTCAGCTGATTATTGTAACCTCGATTTCCCCACTCCCTTTTTTCGCAGGAGAGGATGATGTTCCAGTCCTGGATTCCCTTTGCGAATCACTACAAAAGCTGGTCAGGAAAGTGACAATGTACTTTTATTAGCTCCCGCTATAATAAACCCGACGCACTCACTAACAGGACACGTTAGCCTTGGGACGACATGGGGTTCACACATCCTGGACGTGCACACAGATAACAGATTCTGAAAAGAAATTTTCAAAAACAAAACATATCATTAGCTTCCCCTGTTTTTTTCGCGTGTAAACCACCTTGTCCATTCCTGTTGCTCTCAATTTAGATTTAGATTCCCCTGCGGTGTGCCAACAGGCCCTTCGGCCCAACTAGTCCATACCGACCCTCCGAAGAGTAACCCACCCAGTCCCATTTCCCTCTGATGACTGCAACTAACACCACGGGCAATTGAGCGTGGCCAATTCAACTGACCTGCACATCTCTGGACTGTGGGAGGAAACCCATGTGACACAGAGAGAATGTGCAAACTGCACACAGACAGTCGCCTGAGGCTGGAATCCAAACTGGGACCCTTGTGCTGTGAGGCAGCAGGGTCTCCCATTTAATACGTTCTCCCCATCTCAACCCTGTACCCGCCAAACGGTGACACCTCACAGCAACACAAACTGACCGGCCAAGACATTAGATCCATGGTTAACCTCCGAGGAAGTCACACAAGGCAGCCAAGAACTTGAAGAAACTGGCTGGGCCCTGGAGAATGGGAACGTATTGGAATTGGGAGGTCATGTTGTGGCTGTACTGGACATTGGTTCGCCCACTACTGGAATACTGCGTACAATTCTGATCTCCCTGCGACAGGAAGGATGTTGCGAAACTTGGAAAAGGGTGCAGTAAAGATTTACAAGGATGTTGCCGGTATCGGAGGGTTTGAGCTACAGGGAGAGGCTCAACAGGCTGGGGCTGTTTTCCCTGGAGCGTCGGAGGCTGAGGGGTGACCTCTTCGAGGTTTACAAAATCATGAGGGGGCATGGAGAGAATAAATAGGCAAAGTCTTTTCCCTGGGGTCCGGGAGTCCAGAACTAGAGGGGCATAGATTGAGGGTGAGAGGGGAAAGATATAAAAGAGACCTCAGAGGCTCGAAGGAGGATCTGAGAGCTGTCGGCCACCCTCAGCATTTAAACTCCATCTGGTTTTACCTTTCCTCAGCTCTGGTCATATGAGCTGGACTGCTCCACTGGCCACAAGGGGAGCGATGGTCTTGTATCTTATTAAGTGTTGGGTGCCTTCCTCCAGATCAACAGTGTACTCCCTGCGGGGATTCAAACAAAGAAGTGTACAGAGGGGGCTCGGAGATGGCAGTGCGCCACGACGCGATCTCTCGACACGGGGAACCTTCCCTTTTGCACCTTGAAACCCGAGGGTCAAACAGGCAAATCTGCTCATCTCCAGAGCCTTCACCCCCAACCGTCTCATCCCCACACTCCCGCGCATCTTGGTCACGGTCACGAGCGGAGAGACCCTGGTACAGCGGGAATGCCTCACCAGAGGCCTGGGCTGCGCGGTCTGGGGACATTCACTGAGCGGGAACCGTGAGCTCCCCACCGTGAGCTCCCCTCCCAGCAACGGCGACCGCGGAACTGCTGCCAATAGTCGTAAGAATTGCCCCACCTCACGACAGTCCTTTTGAGGAGGAAATCTGCCGTCCTCACGTGGTCTGGCCTCGAACTATTCAATTCAAGGGGACAGGTAACAAAGGCCCACACTTGCTGAGGTGCAAAGGACAGACTCATCCTTGCTCTCCAGTTTCTACTTAGAATCATTGAATCCCTACAATGTGGAAACAGGCCCTTCGGCCCAACAAGTCCATACCGACCCTCCGAACATGAACCTACCCAGGCCCATTCCCTTTACTTTATTATCTTATATTTACCCCTGACTAATGGACCTAACCTACACATCCCTGAGCACTATGGGTAATTTAGCATGGCCAATCCACCCTAACCTGCACATCCGCGAGCACTATGGGTAATTTCCCATGGTCAATTCACCCTAACCTGCACATCCGTGAGCACTATGGGTAATTTAGCAAGGCCAATTCACCCTAACCTGTACATCTTTGGACTGAGGGGGGAAACCGGAGCACCCGGAGGGAACCCACGCAGACACAGGGAGAATGTGCAAACTCCACACAGACAGTCGCCCGAGGCTGGAATCGAACCCAGGTCCCTGGCGCTGTGAGGCAGCAGTGCGAACCACTGAGACACCAGGTGATACCGGGTGAGTGGACAGCAACAGCCCCAGGAATGGATCTCCACACCCGCCCTCGGTCCGATTCACTGACAGGCTGGGCCAGGAGCATACTGTGCGTTTGGTTGGTGCGACATGGTGCATTCTGGGAGGACGAACAAGACAAGGGAGTGCAGGATGGACACCTGCACTGTCAGAAGTTAGAGGGGATCAGAGCGGGCTGAATGCAGATGGCCACAGATCATTGCAGGACAGGTGGTGGACGGGGTACTTGCCTTTATTGGTTGAGCTGTTAAACGCACGAGCAGAGGCTGTGCATTCTGTTCGGGAGGCCGCGAGGTGCAGTGCTGGGCCACGACAATGTTGGATAACTGCATCGGTCACCAGGGTGTAGCTTGGGCTGGGGAGCAACTCAATGACGGAGAGAGACTGGGACGGTTCTCCTCAGAGCAGAAGGGTTTGCCTGATCAGGGTGCCCAAAGTGACAAAGGGTAGACACAGGGGGAAAATAAAAATACGTTCAACCTTTGTGGAAGAGTTAATGGCGCAAGGACTGTAGGTTGGTGGCAGGAGGCTTAGTGGGGCTTTTTTTTTTCATCCAGGTGGGAATCTGGAACCCCCCCCCCCCCCCTCCTTGGGAGGGTGGGAGAGTCAAGAAGTGACAGAACGTGGAAGGAATATTTCGAGGTGAACTCGACAGGTCCCAAGGCTGTGGGCCCGGTGCCGGGAAATGGGATGAGGAGGAATGGATGTTCAGTGAGCGGTGCAGACTCAATGGATCGCACGGCCTCGTTCTGTGCTGTCTGACACGGTGGGACGGTGCTGCCCGGCACTGAGCAACCACTGTCCAGCTGGGATGGAAAGAGCAGGAGGGCACAGCGCACTGCTCAGCTGCCAGCAAGCCACAGACACCAGGCACCTCTAACACCACTCGCCCTACCTCTGATCCTCAGTCTCCGGTTCCACCAGGACGTTTTCCTGCCTCTCCTTGACCCGCAGAAAGACAAAGGAATCCAGGTTGGGTCTGGGGACTAAGGAGAGAAACACCGTCGGATTACAAAGTCGCCGTGGGGACTCTAGAACCCCGCCGCGGTTTCTGTTCTTCGGAACGTTAACCGAACAGGGGCGGGAAGTGAAGTCTTCAGCGTCAACGCGAGAAAAGGCCATCAATCCTGGCTGAGCTGGGGCCTCAACGGCACACCATCCCACAGAGACCAGAATCCCACCTAAGTATCTCAGCCGTCAAGGACACAGAGTGACCGACAACCCTCTAGGGGGGGGGGGAAAAGAGAGCTCCTCAGGTTCAAAGCTCTCCGAGCAAGGACCTCTCTCCTCAGCTCGGTCCCACTCGACGATCCACCCATTGCTCCCGAGACTGTGCCCCAGCCTTCCCCACCCCCCCGGGTGAACACACGACCTCTCAAGTGTTCACCCCCATACACCGTCCCTTCACCAGATTGTCCATTTCAATGAGACCTCTACCCCTCCATCTCAACCCCAGTGATGAGTGATTCCGACTGACTCTACCTCCCCGCCCCTCTGGTCCTGAGGACTGACTCGGTCCGAGCCCTGCTGGATCACCCCCGGAGCTGGGATACTGCTTCCTGATATCAAAGCTCCAATAGCTTCTCCGACACAGCGCTCACCGCTGGGAGACGGGAGGGGCGTGGGAAGAGATGGTCTCTTCCCTCGTTCAAAGAGGGACGGGGTACGGATTCAGGGGCTGGCCACAGGAACACACTCACCGGCTTTGGAGAAGTCCAGCGCCTGCAGGTTGGGAGGCATGTGTCTCAGGGCCAAGCTCTTCAGGTAGGTCTCGCAGTTGGCCGCGTACCTGTGGGGGGGGGGGGGGGGGGGGGCAGGTCAGTTCAGTGAGGAAGGAGCTGCCTCCAAGAGACTCCCGTCCGCGCTCCCGCTCCTCTGTCTGCAACCCCAGTGCTGGGACATGGTGGCGAGCAGGAGCCTGACTGCATCGCAATGCTAACCTGACTCCAAGTGCAGTGAGCCACCGTCGGTGTGCTGCATCCCCACCTCCCTCTCCCCGCACGTTCAAACATTCCCTTCTCCGGATAATTACGCCCTCTGACTGCAGATGCCGTTCCGCACCTCCCCCTCGTTCGAAAGGTCTCGTTGCTTTTCTGTTCAATTTCAGGCACAGGCTCAAAACCTGATCACTGAGGTCCTCCCCCGCTCTCAGCTCCCGGTTTCGGTCAACCTCAGGGATTCCTGGTGAGGCACCCCAGCGAAGACAGCCACCATTTTGACAAAAGAAAAAGCAGTTCCTCCCCAGAGGAACCTCGGGCAAGTCACGTGGATTTGGAGCAATTCGGAATGAGAACGGAGATGGATGTTCCTGTCCGTGGCAGGAAGCAGGGAGAAGTCAGCACGTTCAGCCCAGAGTGGGAATGAAAGAGTGGGAATGAATACGGATCTTCCCGTCGACAGCAGGGAGGGATCGGCACGTGCTGACGGCTCAGTGGCCACAGTTATGAAGTCGTGTACTGTACCTTTAAGAGAGAGTGAATTCTGTCCTGAACTGAGAGCTGAGAAGTACCTGTGCGACATGACTGGATGGCAGTCCCAGAGTGGACTGGAAAACTGAAAACATGAAGCATTTGGCTGAGAAAGGGATACCCGAGCTTTGGTTGCTGTTTTGACAACAATTCCAACTTAACCAGTCGATTTAAAATATGCCCCAGGATACTAAAACCCAATTGAGCTGGAATTTATCGTTTTGCCCACATCGAACCAATGAGATGATCCGATGTCGGGGATATAAAAATGTGGACATTTTGAAAATTAGAGCGAGAGCAAATGCTGTTCAGACAGGGAGAGCCAACATCTTGTTCTCC
This sequence comes from Chiloscyllium punctatum, assembly GCF_047496795.1. Classification (NCBI taxonomy): domain Eukaryota; kingdom Metazoa; phylum Chordata; class Chondrichthyes; order Orectolobiformes; family Hemiscylliidae; genus Chiloscyllium; species Chiloscyllium punctatum. Next base: position 20,290,455 of record NC_092773.1, read on the forward strand.
AACAAATTAGGAAACACTGTCTCTCAAAGGTACCTTTTCATATGAAACAAATTGCAGTCAAAAGAAAGACGACGACCCAAGGAGATCTTCAGTCGGAAGAGAGAAAACACAGAAAACGACAGCAGCTGTGTGGTTTTGAAATTAAGATGATATAATTTGAATAAGTGTTTTACTGGAACAGCAAATTGTTAGAAAGTTGGAGGCAAGTAATAAGCAGTTAAGGGAAAGGGGCAGCTTCGTGTTGTGAATACTTGTTTAATGTTCACTTTTAGGGTAAAAAAATAAATTGATGTTATTGTTATTAAATAGTTGAATTTGGGAGTTCTCGTCACTCATATTTTAACAGATTACTCGGCAAAGTGAGCTTTTCTGGATGTTTGGGTTGAGGTAACAGAGGGATTCACCACCGTGCCATCACACCACAGACTGGAGAAAACAAACCCGGAACCTTCAGAACTGGTGAAACCCCAGAGAAGGCCAGATACCTTGTTGGAGCTGGGGTTGAAAGGAGTGAGATTGAATTCACTGCTGACCACTGCTCCCGCACCCATCCCAAACCGATCCATCTCAGTGTCGATCGCTCCAACCGAAGATCCCACAGCTGTCGGCCTGTACTTTTACCCCCATCTCTCTCTTGCTCTCCATGCACTCACTCTTTTGCGAAGGTGTATTCTTGTGGAGACAAATAGGCAGGCTCTGCCTCAAGACGGGATTTCTCCTTCTCCAGGATGTGAGGGAAAAACTTCTCGATCTGAGAATTACAAGAAGGAAAAAAAACACCCAGCTTACTTCCTCTGAACATTTTAAAAATAAGAGGCAAACTTTCAGGCAAACGACCCAGGTCCGAATCGAGGGAGAGTGATGTTGGTCCTGGACTCGCGATCTGGTTAATCCTCCGGAGGGTTAAGTGAAACCCCACACAGCAGTGGGGAGAATTAATAAATCTATCTGAAGTGGAACACAGGTCCCTTCGGACTGTGGTAAAAACAGGTCCTCTCATGTGCATCAGGGAGGCCATCCTGACCTGGTCTGGCCTAGCTGTGACTCCAGATCCACTTCAATATGGTCAACTCTCCAGGGCTGTCTGAAATAGCCAAGTGGGCTGCTCAGTTGTGCCCAACTGCTGCACTGTGTGGGGGCCCCTAGACATTCACACACATACATACACACACACACACATTCACATATTCACTGACACACACACTCAGACACACATACATACACATACAGATACACACTCACAGGCACACACATACACTCAGACACACATACATACAAATACACACTCACACAGACATACACATACACACAGGCATACACACACTCACCCACAGACCCACACACACACACACCCACAGACCCACACACACACACACCGACCCACACGCACCCACAGACCCACACACACACCCCCACAGACCCACACACACACCCCCACAGACCCACACACACACCCCCACAGACCCACACACACACACCCCCACAGACCCACACACCCCCACAGACCCACCCACACACACACACACCCACCCACACACACACACACCCACAGACCCACACACACACCCACAGACCTACACACACACACCCCCACAGACCTACACACACACACCCCCACAGACCCACACACACGCCCACAGACCCACACACACACACACCCACAGACCCACACCCCCACAGACCCACACACACACACCCCCACAGACCCACACACACACATCCCCACAGACCCACACACACACACACCCCCACAGACCCACACACACACACCCCCACAGACCCACACACACACCCCCACAGACCCACACACACACCCCCACAGACCCACACACACACACCCCCACAGACCCACACACACACACACACCCCCACAGACCCACACACACACACGCCCACAGACCCACACACACACACGCCCACAGACCCACACACCCCCACAGACCCACACACACACACCCCCACAGACCCACACACACACACCCCCACAGACCCACACACACACACCCCCACCCCCACAGACCCACACACACACCCCCACAGACCCACACACACCCACCCCCACAGACCCACACACACCCACCCCCACAGACCCACACACACCCACCCCCACAGACCCACACCCCCACAGACCCACACACACACACCCCCACAGACCCACACACACACCCCCACAGACCCACACACACCCACACCCACCCACCCACACACACACACCCCCACAGACCCACACACACACACCCCCCCACAGACCCACACACACACCCCCAAAGACCCACACCCCCACAGACCCACACACACACCCCCACAGACCCACACCCCCACAGACCCACACCCCCACAGACCCACACACACACCCACAGACCCACAACACACACACACCCCCACAGACACACACCCCCACAGACACACACCCACAGACCCACGCACACACCCCCCACAGACCCACACACACACACACCCACAGACCCACGCACACACACCCACAGACCCACGCACACACCCCCACAGACCCACACACACACACCCCCACAGACCCACACACACACACCCCCACAGACCCACACCCCCACAGACCCACACCCCCACAGACCCACACCCCCACAGACCCACACACACACCCCCACAGACCCACACACACCCACAGACCCACACACACCCACAGACCCACACACACACCCACACACACGCACCCCCACAGACCCACACACACGCACCCCCACAGACCCACACACACACACGCACCCACAGACCCACACACACCCACACCCACCCACCCACACCCACACACCTACACACACACACCCCCACAGACCCACCCACACACCCCCACAGACCCACACACACCCACACCCACCCACCCACACACACCCCCACAGACCCACACACACACACCCCCACACACACACACCCCCACACACACACACACCCCCACACACACACACACACCCCCACAGACCCACACACACACCCCCACAGACCCACACACACACCCCCACAGACCCACACACACACCCCCACATACCCACACACACACCCCCACAGACCCACACACACACACCCCCACACACACACACCCCCACACACACACACACCCCCACACACACACACACCCCCACACACACACACACACCCCCACAGACCCACACACACACCCCCACAGACCCACACACACACCCCCACAGACCCACACACACACCCCCACATACCCACACACACACCCCCACAGACCCACACACACACCCCCACAGACCCACACACACACCCCCACAGACCCACACACACACAGACCCACACACACACCCCCACAGACCCACAGACCCACACACACACCCCCACAGACCCACACACCCCCACAGACCCACACACCCCCACAGACCCACACACACACACCCCCACAGACCCACACACACACACACCCCCACAGACCCACATACACACAACCCCACAGACCCACACACACACACCCCCACAGACCCACACCCCTACAGACCCACACCCCCACAGACCCACACCCCCACAGACCCACACACACCCCCCCACAGACCCACACACACCCACAGACCCACACACACCCACAGACCCACACACACACACCCACAGACCCACACACACACACCCCCACAGACCCACACACACGCACCCCCACAGACCCACACGCACCCACAGACCCCCACACACCCACACCCACCCACCCACACCCACCCACCCACACCTACACACACACCCCCACAGACCCACCCACACACCCCCACAGACCCACACACACACCCCCACACACACCCACACCCCCACACACACACACCCCCACACACACACACACCCCCACAGACCCACACACACACCCCCACAGACCCACACACACACCCCCACAGACCCACACACACACACACCCCCACAGACCCACACCCCCACAGACCCACACACACACCCCCACAGACCCACACCCCCACAGACCCACACACCCACCCCCACAGACCCACACACACCCACAGACCCACACACACCCACCCACAGACCCACACACACGCACCCCCACAGACCCACACACACGCACCCCCACAGACCCACACACACGCACCCCCACAGACCCACACACACACACGCACCCACAGACCCACACACACACACACGCACCCACAGACCCACACACACACACACCCACACACCTACACACACACACCCCCACAGACCCACCCACACACCCCCACAGACCCACACACACCCACACCCACCCACCCACACACACCCCCACAGACCCACACACACACACCCCCACACACACACACCCCCCCACACACACACCCCCACAGACCCACACACACCCCCACAGACCCACACACACCCCCACAGACCCACACACACACCCCCACAGACCCACACACACACCCCCACAGACCCACACACACACAGACCCACACACACACAGACCCACACACACACACAGACCCACACACACACACAGACCCACAGACCCACACCCCCACAGACCCACACACACACCCCCACAGACCCACACCCCCACAGACCCACACACACACCCCCACAGACCCACACACACACACCCCCACAGACCCACACACACACACCCCCACACACACACAGACCCACACACACCCACAGACCCACACACACCCACAGACCCACACACACACACCGACCCACACAAACACCCACAGACCCACACACACACACCCCCACAGACCCACACACACACCCCCACAGACCCACACACACACCCCCACACACACACCCCCACAGACCCACACACACACACACACCCCCACACAGACCCACACACACACACACACACCCCCACACACACACACCCCCCCACACACACACACCCCCCACACACACACACCCCCCACACACACACACCCCCCCACACACACACACCCCCACACACACACACCCCCACACACACACACACCCCCACACACACACACACCCACACACACACACCCACAGACCCCCACACACACCCACACACACACCCCCACAGACCCACACACACACACCCCCACAGACCCACACACACACACCCCCACAGACCCACACACACACACACCCCCACAGACCCACACACACACACCCCCACAGACCCACACACACACACCCCCACAGACCCACACACACACACACCCCCACAGACCCACAGACACACACACACCCCCACAGACCCACACACACACACACACCCCCACAGACCCACACACACACCCCCACAGACCCACACACACCCCCACAGACCCACACACACACACCCCCACAGACCCCCACACACACACCCCCACAGACCCACACACACACACCCCCACAGACCCACACACACACCCCCACAGACCCACACACACACACACCCCCACAGACCCACACACCCCCACCCCCCCACACACACACACACACACACACACACACACCCCCACAGACCCACACACACACCCCCCCACAGACCCACACACACACACCCCCACAGACCCCCACACACACACACACAGACCCACAGACCCACACCCCCACGGACCCACACCCCCACGGACCCACACCCCCACGGACCCACACACACACCCCCACAGACCCACACACACCCCCACACACACACCCCCACAGACCCCCACACACACACACCCACAGACCCACACACACACACCCCCACAGACCCACACACACCCCCACACACACACACAACCCCACAGACCCACACACACACCCCCACAGACCCACACACACCCCCACAGACCCACACACACACACCCCCACAGACCCCCACACACACACCCCCACAGACCCCCACACACACACCCCCACAGACCCACACACACACACCCCCACAGACCCACACACACACACCCCCACAGACCCACACACACACACCCCCACAGACCCACACACACACACACCCCCACAGACCCACACACCCCCACCCCCACACACCCACACACCCCCACCCCCACACACACACACCCACAGACCCACACACACACACACCCCCACAGACCCACACACACACACCCCCACAGACCCACACACACCCCCACAGACCCCCACACACCCCCCCACACACACACACAGACCCACACCCCCACAGACCCACACACACACACACACACACCCACAGACCCACACACACCCCCACAGACCCACACACACACACCCCCACAGACCCACACACACACACGCACCCCCACAGACCCACACACACCCACAGACCCACACACACACCCACAGACCCACACACACACCCCCACAGACCCACACACACACACCCCCACAGACCCCCACACACACACCCCCACAGACCCACACACACACACCCCCACAGACCCACACACACACACCCCCACAGACCCACACACACACACCCCCACAGACCCACACACACACACACCCCCACAGACCCACACACCCCCACCCCCACACACACACACCCACAGACCCACACACACCCCCACAGACCCACACACACACACCCCCACAGACCCACACACACACACCCCCACACACACACACACAGACCCACACCCCCACAGACCCACACACACACACACACCCCCACAGACCCACACACACCCCCACAGACCCACACACACACACCCCCACAGACCCACACACACACACCCCCACAGACCCACACACACACACACCCCCACAGACCCACACACACACCCACAGACCCACACACACACCCACAGACCCACACACACACCCCCACAGACCCACACACACACACCCCCACAGACCCCCACACACACACCCACAGACCCCCACACACACACCCACAGACCCCCACACACACCCCCCCACAGACCCCCCCCACACACACACACAGACCCACACACACACACACAGAGCCCCACACACAGACCCACACACACACACCCCCACAGACCCACACACACACACCCCCACAGACCCACACACACACACCCCCACAGACCCACACACACCCCCCCACAGACCCACACACACCCCCCCACAGACCCACACACACACACACCCACAGACCCACACACTCACCCCCAGACCCACACACACCCCCACACACACACACCCACAGACCCCCACACACACACCCACAGACCCCCACACACACACACCCCCACAGACCCCCCCACACACACACCCCCACAGACCCCCCCACACACACACCCCCACAGACCCCCCCACACACACACCCCCACAGACCCCCACACACACACCCCCACAGACCCCCACACACACACAGACCCCCACACACACACCCCCACAGACCCCCACACACACACAGACCCCCACACACACACCCCCACAGACCCACACACACACACACCCCCACAGACCCACACACACACACACCCCCACAGACCCACACACACAGACCCACACACCCACAGACCCACACACACACACACACGCACCCACAGACCCACACACACACCCCCACACACACACCCCCACAGACCCACACACACACCCCCACAGACCCACACACACACACACCCCCACAGACCCACACACACACCCCCACAGACCCACACACACACCCCCACACACACACCCCCACAGACCCACACACACACCCCCACAGACCCACACACACACCCCCACAGACCCACACACACACACACCCCCACAGACCCACACCCCCACAGACCCACACACACCCCCCCACAGACCCACACACACACACACCCACAGACCCACACACACACACACACCCACAGACCCACACACACACACCCCCACAGACCCACACACACACACCCCCACACACACCCCCACAGACCCACACACACACACCCCCACAGACCCACACACACACACCCCCACAGACCCACACACACACACCCCCACAGACCCACACACACACACCCCCAGACCCCCACACACACACCCCCAGACCCACACACACACACACCCAGACCCACACACACACACCCCCACAGACCCACAGACCCACACACACACACCCCCACAGACCCACACACACACACACCCACAGACCCACACCCCCACAGACCCACACACACACCCATAGACCCACACACACACCCATAGACCCACACACACACACCCCCACAGACCCACACCCCCACAGACCCACACACACACCCATAGACCCACACACACACATACCCACAGACCCACACCCCCACAGACATACACCCCCACAGACCCACACCCCCACAGACCCACACACACCCACAGACCCACACCCCCACAGACCCACACCCCCACAGACCCACACACACACACCCCCACACCTATATACACACCCACAGACCCACACACACACCCACACAGACACAGACCCACACACAGACACAGATCCACACACAGACACAGACCCACACCCATATACCCACCCACAGACCCACACACACACAGACACAGACCCACACACAGACACAGACCCACACACAGACACAGACCCACACACACACACAGACATGAGACAACAAACGCCATTCACCCTTTCGCACAGATGCTCAAGTGTACAGCAGCAGTCCTGATGAAGGGCTTTTGCCCGAAATGTCGATTTTCCTGCTCCTCGGATGCTGCCTGACCTGCTGTGCTTCTCCAGCACCACTCTGATCTACACTCTGGTCTCCAGCATCTGCAGTCCTCCCTTTTGCCCACTGTTCAGTGGGCACACTCACCCCACCATATCCAGTCACGTCCCCATGTCAACAAAGGCGAAATGGTGGCCTGAATGGACTGTGCACAGACTCACTGAGCTTTGCTCCCTCCCAGGCTGAGGAACGAAACCTGTGTTACCTTCTGCAGGCGTGACCGCAGGTAACTGCTAAGGACGTAGCGAATCCTCTCGGTCTCCATTCGGTGGATGGTGACTTTCAGATCGCCCTTCCTTGCTCGCTGCAGGTTCTGTTCCTGTGAGGAGGATCGAAAGGCAGGTGGGGTGAACCATCAGACCCTCAGTTTTAGGCACATCAAGGTCGGTTTGAGCCTTCCCCCCCTACTTCGGATGGATCGGTTGGCCAAAGGCAGCCAAAACCACCGTCGAGCTCAACACTTGGCACACTGCCTCACAGCACCAGTGACCTGGGTTCGATTCCAGCCTCGAGTGGCTCTCTGTGTGGAGTTTGCACGTTCTCCCCGTGTCTGGGTGGGTTTCCTCCGGGTGCTCCGGTTTCCCCTCTCAATCCAAAGATGTACAGGTTAGGGTGGATTGGCCATGCTAAATTACCCATAGTGCTCAGGGATGTGCAGGTTAGGGTGGATTGGCCATGCTAAATTACCCATAGTGCTCAGGGATGTGCAGGTTAGGGTGGATTGGCCATGCTAAATTACCCATAGTGTTCAGGGATGTGCAGGTTAGGGTGGATTGGCCATGCTAAATTACCCATAGTGTTCAGGGATGTGCAGGTTAGGGTGGATTGGCCATGCTAAATTACCCATAGTGTTCAGGGATGTGCAGGTTAGGGTGGATTGGCCGTACTAAATTACCCATAGTGCTCAGGGATGTGCAGGTTAGGGTGGATTGGCCGTGCTAAATTGCCCGTAGTGTGAGGTGTATTAGTCAGGGGTGAATATCGGGGAATGGGTCTGGGTGGGTTGCTCTTCGGAGGGTCGGTGTGAACTTGTTGGGCCGAAGGGCCCGTTTCCACACTGTTGGGAATCTAATCTCAACTTGGGCCATGGCCTCTGTTCTGCGGATTTCCACGGTCAGGATATCCTGTGGACACAGTCCCAGTCTGTCCTGTTCATCCAGTTGAACATAGTCAAATGACTGTACTCCCTGCAAGGTCTATTGGGGTTCACAAAATCCTGAGTAATGCTTTACCCTGTACTGCATTACCCTCCCCTCCTCTGACTTTTTCAATGCGTCCGTGAATTTTTTTTAAAAGTGGATCCTGGTCAACACTCTCACAAGGATGGGACTTCCTCTCCCCCCCGCTGCGTGTTTTGCTTTACATGTCTCACAGCGTTGTTCTAGTCCTTCGGTGGACATCCACTGCCAGACTGAGAACACAACCAGCACACAAAGCTGCCATTCAGCCCATTTATTGATACTGCCCCTGTGGAGAAGCTCTTCAGGTTGGTCTCACGCCATACTCTTCCCCCTGAAGCCCTGCCGATTGCTCCTTCTCAGTTTAAGAATGAATGCAAGGCAAAGCCTTGGGAACGACAGGCCTGCGAGTCTTCGGGGGTAGGGGAGGCTGTTGGAGGGGATTCTGAAAGTTCGGAGTTGGACGGGCAAGAAATGATTTGGGACAGTCAGCGCGGTTTTGTGCGAGGGAAATAGTGTCTCGCTAACTCGAGTTTTTGGAGGTAGCAACTGAGAAGATCGAAGAGGGCAGAGCAGTCGATGCTGTTTGTTTGCACTCAGGTAAAGCCTGTGACAAGGTTCCACACAGTAGACTCATTAGTCAAGTTAGATCACACGTTGTTCCATGTGTGATCTAACTTTAGGGTGAGCTTGCCAACTGGATCCAAAGTTGGCTTCGAACAAAGAAAATTTACAGCCCAGGGACAGGCCCTTCAGCCCTCCAAGCCTGAGCCAAACCAAACGTACTGTCTCAACGTGTCAGTCAATTCCTAAGCATCTGTATCCCTCTGGTTCCCCACCTGCTCATACACCTGTCCAGACGCATCTTAAATGAATCTGCCGTTCAAAGTTTGTGAGATTTGTAGCTTGGGTGCTCGTTGTTGTGGTTCTGTTCGCCGAGCTGGGAGTTTGTGTTGCAGACGTTTCGTCCCCTGTCTAGGTGACATCCTCAGTGTTTGGGAGCCTCCTGTGAAGCGCTTCTATGCCACTATAAATGCTGGAGGAAACATCACAGAAGCGCTTCACAGGAGGCTCCCAAGCACTGAGGATGTCACCGAGACAGGGGACAAAACGTCTGCAACACAAATCTACTGTGCCTGCCTCTACCACCTCTGCTGGCAACGTGTTCCAGACACCCACCACCCTCTGTGTGAAGTACTTGCAACGTGTATCCCCCTTATACTTTCCACCTCTCACCTTGAAAGCGTGACCTCTCATTATTGAATCCTTCACCCGGGAAAAAGCTTGTCTCTATCCACCTCGTCTATACCCGTCATGATTTTGTAAACCTCAATCAGGTCCCCCCTCAATCTCCTTTTTTCTAATGAAAACAAACCTAACGTACTCAACCTCTCTTCATAGCGAGCACCTTCCATACCAGGCAACATCCTCGTAAACCTTCTCTGCACCCTCTCCAAAGTGTCCACACCCTTTTGGTAATGTGGCGACCAGAACTGGACACAGAATTCTAAATGCAGCTGAACCAAAGTCTTGTACAATTTGAACATGACTTGCCAGCTCTTATACTCAATACCCCGTCCAATGAAGGCAAGCATACCATATGCCTTCTTGACCACTCTATCCACCTGTGCAGCAAGCTTCAGGGTACAATGGACCTGCACTCCCAGATCTCTCTGCCCAGCAACTTTTCCCAAGGCTCTTCCATTCATTGTATAATTCGCTCTAGAATTAGACTTGTTTAAATGCATCACCTCACATTTGTCTGGATTGAACTCCATCTGCCACTTTTCCGCCCAACTCTCCAGTCAATCTATATCCCCCTGTATTCTCTGACAGTCCCTTATGCTTTCTGCTACTCCACCAATCTTTGTGTCATCTGCAAACCTGCTGATCATACCGACAGTGCCCTCTTCCAGATCATTTATATGTATTACAAACAACAGTGGCCCCAACACTGACTCCTGTGGAACACCACTGGTCACCTTTCTCCATTTCGAGAAACTCCCTTCAACTACTACTCTCTCTGTCTCCTGTTGTTCAACCAGTTCTTTATCCCCCTCACTAGAACACCCTGCACACCATATGACTCCACTTTCTCCATTAGTCTACCACGGGGAACCTTCTCAAACGCCTGACTAAGGTCCATGTATATGACATCAACAGCCCTTCCTTCATCGAACAACTTGGTATCTTCCTCGAAGAACTCTATTAAGGTGGTAAGGCACGATCTCCCCCGCACAAAACCATGTTGCCCATCAACGATAAGCTCATTGCTTTCCAAATATAAATAGATCCTTGTTTCCAGACTGGAGGTCTATGACTAGTGGTGCCCTGCGGGGAACCCGGACTGAGACCACTTTTGCTTCTCATTTATGTGAATGATTTACGAGAAGGTATGTGAACTAAGTTGGCAGATGACACCAAAATTGGACAGTGAAGGCTATCCAAGATGATAAAGAGATCTTGGTCTGGCTCAAAGGGCTGAAGAGTGGCAGATGGAGTTAAATTTGGATAAATGCGAGATATTACAGCTTTGGGCAGGATTTGGACAATTAAAAGAGCCATGGGTAGTGTTGTAGAACAGAGTGACCTCGGGGTTCAGGTACATAATTCTTTGAAGCTTGTGTCACGTGTGGATAAAGTGATGGAAAAGAGGTTTACACCAAGGTTGGTGGTATGTTGGAAAGTGAAGATGGTTATCTCAGATTACAATTAAGGGCCGGACTTACATAATTAAAAGTAGGGCCTTGGCTCCTGCTGTAGAACAGAGCGACCTACGGGTTCAGGTACATCATTGTGGGGGATACAGTGGTTAGCATTGCTGCCTAACAGCGCCAGAGACCCAGGTTCAATTCCCGCCTCAGGCGACTGACTGTGTGGAGTTTGCACGTTCTCCCCCCATGTCTGCGTGGGTTTCCCCCGGGTGCTCCGGTTTCCTCCCACAGTCCAAAAACGTGCAGGTTAGTTGAAATGGCTATGCTAAATTGCCTGCAGTGTTAGGTGAAGGGGTAAATGTAGGGGAATGGGTTTGGGTACGTTGCTGTTCGGAGGGTCGGTGTGGACTTCTTGGGCTGAAGGGCCTGTTTCCACACTGTAAGTAATCTAATCCTTCTTTGAAGTTTGCATCACATATAAAGAGGGTGGTTGAAAAAGCACTTAGCACGCTTGCCTTCATCACTCAGTCCTTTGAGTATAGGAGTTGGAACGTCATGTTGAGGTTGTACAGGACATTGGTGAGGCCTGTTCTGGAGCACTGTGTCCAGTTTGAGTCTCCCTGTTATAGGAAAGATATTATTAAGCGAGAGAGGGGTTCAGAAACGATTTACCAGCATGTTGCTGGGAACAGAGGGTTTGAGTTATCGTGAAAGGCTGGATAGGCTGGGACTTCTTTCACTGGTTGAGGGGTGAGTTATGAGCGCAAAGTTGCGACTACTGTGAACCAGCTTGTCCTCAAAGTGATTGGAACAAGGATCTTTTCGAAGATGAGCTGGCTGACAGGTATAAACAGGAGTGTTCGGGGTACTGCACAATCTCAGAGCCAGCTCTGAGTTAGCTGGATCAGTATCATGTACTGTGCACATGTAAATAAAGGGTGACTGGGTGACAGGATACTGGCCTTCTTGAAATTAAGTGCACTGAACAGGATTTTGGAGAGAGCCTCTCGCTTCCCTTTGCTTTCACCATCACGGCATCTTAGCCAACTAATCAACTCCCCTTTTCTCCCCATCAAATAAATCATTCCGACGGTTCGAAACGCGCCATTCTGGCATTTGTTCTGATGAATCGGGCAACTCGACAAAAATCAAGTTCCGCACTGCCAGGTGAATCGTCGGACGGCCGATCCTTCTCATTCCATCTGGCAGGGAAATCAGGGGCGAGCTGACTCTGTCAACCGCAAACTCAATGGTGCATTGAACGAGTGTTGTCTGCTCTGCCCCCAAAAAAGGTCCAAAACCGTTACCATGTGATCTAGCTGTTCCATGACACACTCCACAATCTCAGCTTTGTGTTCGAGAAGGTCAGGGGAAAATTTCTCATTCAGCCAAGCCTGTACAGAGATGAGGGACATCCACAGTTAGTAACGATAAGACGAGGAGACAGAATTCCAAACTGAATATCAGAGAGCAACCAAAACCCACACTGCAGACAGCTGTGTGAGGTGACAGTTTTACAATGCAAGTACATCAATTTGATTTACTATTGTCACAGGGACGAATTGACAATGAAAAATATTGTTTTATGTGCAAACCAGACAAATCATTCCTCACGTATGTACATCAAGGTAACAGAATATAGTCCAAGACCCCATGACTATCTTCCCAAGGGCGCTGCAAAGTCAAAGTGCACGAAGAAACCTCACCATCCAACCCTGGGACCAACGTGGGTCATACAATTAAGTCTAGGAATTCCTGAGATAAACCTCTCAGAAAACCCTATAACAGGGAGAGACAGGTCTCACCAGCAAGAAACAGCCAGAACAGGGGAGCAGTGAAGGGAATGTGTTTAAAACAAAAAACTCACTGGGTGTGGGTGTCACTGGCGGAGCCAACACTTACTCACATTCCGAACAGCCCCGTTGAGAAGGTGGGGGTGGGGCTGAGCTGCCTTCTTGGACCCTGCGTGGCGTAGGGACCCCCCCCACACAGCGCCCTGAGGGAGGGAGTCCCAAGATTCTGACCCAACGGCTGATATATTTCCAAGTTGCGGACGGTGAAGGGCTTGGAGGGGGAACTTGCGTTGGGTGGGGGGGAGGAGGGGGGGTGGTGTTCCCATGTACCTGCTGCCCCTTGTCCTTCCCGATGGAAGTGGCCCGTGGGGGTTTGGAAGGTGCTGTCTGAGGAGCCTGGGGGAGTTGCTGCAGTGTGTCTTGTGGATGGTACCCACTGCTGTTACTGAGCGTCGGGGGGGGGGGTGGAGGGAGTGGGGGGTTTGTGGGGACAATCGAGGGGGGGGACTGCTTTGTCCCTGGATGGTGTCGAGCTTCTTGAGTGTTGTTGGAGCTGCCCCCCCCATCCATCCACCCCCCATTTCCCCCCATCCATCCACCACCCCCCATTCCCCCCTCCCCCATCCAGGGCTCGTGGGGAGTATCCCCTCACACCCTCCTGACTTGGGCCTTGTATATAGGCTCTGGGGGGGGGGGGGGGGAAAGGCTGATGCTCAGTGTGGGATCTTGCTGTGCACCCCCTCCCCCAGGGGTTGACCCCTCACCTCCTCCAGTTTCCCAATGAGCTCAGCCGGGGTCAGGATCATCTCCTCCTCCTCCTCCTCCTCCTCCTGCTCCTCGGGGTCCCCTCCACCCACCATCACCGGTTCCCCTGCCTCCTCTTCGGCCATGCTCACTCCGCGAGCCCCGAGGCTCCAAACAGAAACTCCCGCCTCGGCCGCGACGCCTGACGTCACCGCGCACAAACCACGCCCACCTCCCCCGCAGTAACAACCCTAACGGCGACGCGAATGGCGTCATCGCGCACCCCGCTCGTCCGACGGCACGCGCCGTTCGTCATCGCGCAGCCGCCCCGCCCCTTTTCACCGTCAAGCCGCGCCCCCCCTTCGTCAGAGGGCACGCGCGGTTCTTCGGACGTCATCGCGCAGACTGGCGTCGCCCCGTCACCGAGCCCCCTGTGACCAGTGCAAGGGTGGCCATCTTTCTTCCAGGCGGAACGAGCCGCCCCCCAGCCTGAGCGCTCCGTTTCCCCTCAGCGTTGTCAAACCTCACCCCTTCCGTGTTATGTTTTCTTTTGCTCCTCCGATTTGTTGCAGCCCGGAGCGTGACCGAATTGTAATTTAAAAAAAAAATAGAAAATTGAACTGGACATGGTTTTTTTTTCTCAACTAAAACATGAATGGGAAGGTTCTGGGGAGTGTTGCTGAACTAAGAGACCTTGGAATGCAGCTTTATATTTATTTGGAAGTGGAGTGGAACGGAGACAGTGAAAAAGGTGTTTCGGATGCTTTCCTTCCTCGGTCGGAATTAAAAATCACGCAAAACAAAGTTACAGTCCTACACGTGGACTGGGAAGCATTACTCCTGCATCCGGTAGCTGCAGAGCTGGACCATAACACACAGAACTTACAGCAAAAGATTAGTGTCATATAACTGAAATGATACATGGAACAAACCTGTGAAGTCTTTCATCTTTGAGAATGGGTTGCAGGTTTCGGTTCATTCATATGTCAAGCCCAGACCTACAGCTGACCCCATAGCACTACACACTCTCCTAAACACAGACTTAAATCCTAAAACACTGATGCAGATCCTATTCCGAACAACACATTCCCCTTCCCCCCACCCCACCCAAACACACACCCTCTCACAGGTTTAAACTCCATCACACACACACACAGTCACTATCTCTCGTGCACACATACACCACTAGAAGTCAGTGGGGTGAATTTACACTTGCAGAATTATATTTGCAGGAACATTCTATTTTGTTCAAAAAGCACACACTCGACAGGCAGTCAATCCGTGTAGCATTTTTTCAATTCCACTTTGAAAGTGGAATCAGTCTGACTCTAACCTCACACCTTAAACCCATTGTCTGAGCTGAGATATCACCTTTTTTTTCTATAAAACTTAAGTTATCTTGAGAATGTGACTCAAAAAGCAGTTCTAGGATTTTCATACGAATGAAACCTGCAACCCAGGGCAGGGTAATTATGAGAACCTTTTTTTCCTCAAGTAATCTGCCAACCTGAAGATAACTGCTGCTCATTAAATGTGTCCAAATTTGACATTATTCCATAACACAAATGGAGAAGTTAAACGAAAGCACAGGCTGCAAGTTATGATCTGTAATCTTAAAGAATACAGAGAAGGTTCCTTTGATTCTTAAGATGTCTGCTAATGCATGTACACATCCTGTATGTATTCATGTAATTCCCCTCTTCAATGTTTTAACACATCCACTTGCCTTAAAACCTTACCCAAGTGGTTACGCACAATGGGAATGTTGGATACGGGCTGACTGCCTCAGGCCAGTCACAACAAACATTGGACGGAAATTGAGAAGGGCAATGTCGAACGTAGAACATAGAAAAGTACAGCACAGAACAGGCCCTTTGGCCCAGTGTTGTGCCGAGATTTAATCATAATGTAAAACATAGTAACCTAACCTACGCACCCCTCAACTCATTGCTCTCCATGTGGAATACCATCAGCCACTTAAATGTCCCCAATGACTCTGCTTCCACCACCATAGCTAGCAATACATTCCATGCATTCGCATCTCACTGCATAAAGACAACTCTCTGCGTAAAACTTGGGAGAGTAAGCAGACTGTCTCTGGCACTATGTAAAAAAAAACATTATTTCTGTACAGTCACATTTATAGTTCACCATTTTTCTTAATGCTCACCCGTCCACTGTTACTGCAATCGTCAATATGAAACTTGGAAATAAACCACACAAAACTAAAAGTCGGAACATGTCCAGTCTCAAGCCCTTTGACAACGTGAACAACCCTCAGCACTGAACATGAACACATTCGGGTATGGAATCTCAAGTTATAATGGTCCTGCTGAAGACTTGCCAAATGCAAATTTGAAAACTAAATCCCCCATTTCTACCTATCCCTGTTCCCAGCATTTACCCAGTCTTAGTTAGGGTCAAGAGCGTGGTGCTGGAAAAGCACAGTCAGGCAGGCAGGCAGCATCTGAGCAGCAGGAGAGACAACGTTTCGAGCAGAACCACTTCAGCAGGAATTCTCATCTCGCACTTCTGCCCGAAAGGTCGATTTTCTTGTTCCTCGGATGCTGCCAGACCTGCTGTGCTTTTCCAGCGCCACTCTCTTGACGCTGATCTTCAGCATCTGCGGTCCTCACTTTCTCCCCAATGTTCGTCAGGCTCAAGGTGGCTTTTAAATGAGAATTAAAATATTAGTTGGGAACCAAAAAAAAGAGTTAATCTTTATCTCGCTTTGGCTGTATTACAAAGCAACAATTTGGCCTAAGTCCCTGGCATTGTGGTCACGGATAAAGTGATTA
Source organism: Chiloscyllium punctatum (assembly GCF_047496795.1). Taxonomy (NCBI): domain Eukaryota; kingdom Metazoa; phylum Chordata; class Chondrichthyes; order Orectolobiformes; family Hemiscylliidae; genus Chiloscyllium; species Chiloscyllium punctatum. Next base: position 20,308,174 of record NC_092773.1, read on the forward strand.
TCATGCTTGGATGACCAGCTACCTAGTGTGTACGATCAATTTAACAGCTTCCTTTGTTAAGTACGGATTGAATGCTTATATCTCTTCAGATAGCCTATCTTCCTCCCTCCCTCGCCTTTGAATAGCACTTCACTGCTGCTTCAGCCTGTCTTTACAAGATCGGGGAAGTACTGTTTCCAAACCAGGGTTTGTCAGCAAATGTTATCCTTCCTGTCCAATCAGGGATCAGTTTCTCAAGCATTTGCCTCCTAGAATCTCGACAGCATGGAAGCCCAGCGTTTGTCGTGTCCAGTCTACACTGACCCTCCCAAGAGCCACCCAACTGGACCCTCCCTTACCCTAATACTGGATTAGTGGTGCTGGAAGAGCACAACAGTTCAGGCAGCATCCAACGAGCAGCGAAATCGACGTTTCGCGCAAAAGCCCTTACCTGAACCCTTACCTGAACCCTGCATTTCCCATGGCACAGCCACCCAGCCCGCACATCCCTGGGCTCTGTGAGCAATTCAGCCGGCCAATCCACCCGAACCTGCACATCTTTGGATTGTGGGAGGAAACCCATGCAGACATGGGTGAAACTCCACACACAGTCACCAGAGACTGGAATCGAACCTGGTGCCGTGAAGCAGCAGTGCTAACCACTGACTAACCCAGTTGACTGACTTTACATGATCAAGGATTCCGTTTGATTGGGCGGGGGGGGGGGTGGTATGTGGTAGGTGGGCCAGGATAACTGTTGCCTTTTACATGACGCTAATGTCTTTAGCTGTTGTGTTAGCACTGTGTCTGTCTGGTGAGTGGGTTTTGTGATGTCAGAGTTTTAGTTGGCCAGTGTACCCAGCATCCCTTGCTGTTTGGCCAAGTTGGCAAACTGGTGTTTTCGCAGCTGCATCACGGTCCCTTCCTGAAACAGCGGAGGGGAGATCAACAAGCCGTTTTCCCTGGTGCTGATCGAATCGAAGATCCTGACCCATGGGGGTCATCAATCTCTGCTCCCCCACCCAGCTCCATACAGAGATCAGGAGGCTGGTGAGGAACAGCAGCAGCTTGTATTTGAAATAACTGCGCAGGGAGGTTTGGACCGACAAACCCCTGCCTCAAGTCGGGGGAGATTAAAAGGCCCCATGCTTCCCCGATCATGTCAACGATCACTCACCTCCCCCACCGACTGGACGTGTCACAAACAAGCACGTGTTCGGGAGAGAGCAGATGGAGTTTCGTTTTTACATATCAAAAAAGTTCTTTATTTCTGATTCGAGAAAACCGAAAGGCTTGTGAATACTTTACAACGTGGAGTTCTTCGACAAAAACACATGCGACAGGAACAGACGACCACACGTGTCACGGAGACTTGAGTCTAGCAGCTACAGAAGATCAATGGGGTGCAGAGGGAAGTGGGACTTGCTGGCTGGTCTCCATGGGGTTCAGACAAAACAAACAGCACCAAGACCACACAGTGCACAGAGGACAGAACTGACTACTCGATCGATGCACGGTTCTGTCCTGATAACGGTCTCTAAGGCTCAGAGCAGACAGCCTCCCAGTCTTCCAACCACCACTGGCTCTTAGCAGGGTCACTGACCAGGTATCTACAAGGGGGCACCACGTCCGTGGTCATCATGATCTGAAGCTTCCTGGGTCAGCTCGGAGCTGCCACCTCCTGGTCACAACCGGCTCCTCCCCGATGGCAAAGATCAAAGTCCCACCAGCGCCGTGCGAACATTTGTTGTCAGAGAGCCAGGACTGAATAAAAACACGACTTGGCACTGTCCTTCCCAAAGAGAAGAAAAAAAATGCAGAATCCTCTGAGATCACCCATTTCCCAGATCCCAAACGTATTCAGAGAGCAGCGTGTTCTCCACGATGGCCTCCCCTCGTCTTGCCCCTCATGAGGTGAGACAGAGGGAGAGGAGACAGGGAGAGGGGGGAGAGGAGACAGGGAGAGGGGGGAGAGGAGACAGGGAGAGGGGGGAGAGGAGACAGGGAGAGGGGGGAGAGGAGACAGGGAGAGGGGGGAGAGGAGACAGGGAGAGGGGGGAGAGGAGACAGGGAGAGGGGGGAGAGGAGACAGGGAGAGGGGGGAGAGGAGACAGGGAGAGGGGGGGAGAGGAGACAGGGAGAGGGGGGAGAGGAGACAGGGAGAGGGGGGAGAGGAGACAGGGAGAGGGGGGGAGAGGAGACAGGGAGAGGGGGGAGAGGAGACAGGGAGAGGGGGGAGAGGAGACAGGGAGAGGGGGGAGAGGAGACAGGGAGAGGGGGGAGAGGAGACAGGGAGAGGGGGGAGAGGAGACAGGGAGAGGGGGGAGAGGAGACAGGGAGAGGGGGGGAGAGGAGACAGGGAGAGGGGGGGAGAGGAGACAGGGAGAGGGGGGAGAGGAGACAGGGAGAGGGGGGAGAGGAGACAGGGAGAGGGGGGAGAGGAGACAGGGAGAGGGGGGAGAGGAGACAGGGAGAGGGGGGAGAGGAGACAGGGAGAGGGGGGAGAGGAGACAGGGAGAGGGGGGAGAGGAGACAGGGAGAGGGGGGAGAGGAGACAGGGAGAGGGGGGAAGAGGAGACAGGGAGAGGGGGGGAAGAGGAGACAGGAGAGAGGGGGGGAAGAGGAGACAGGGAGAGGGGGGAAGAGGAGACAGGGAGAGGGGGGAAGAGGAGACAGGGAGAGGGGGGAAGAGGAGACAGGGAGAGGGGGGAAGAGGAGACAGGGAGAGGGGGGAAGAGGAGACAGGGAGAGGGGGGGAAGAGGAGACAGGGAGAGGGGGGAAGAGGAGACAGGGAGAGGGGGGAAGAGGAGACAGGGAGAGGGGGGAAGAGGAGACAGGGAGAGGGGGGAAGAGGAGACAGGGAGAGGGGGGAAGAGGAGACAGGGAGAGGGGGGAAGAGGAGACAGGGAGAGGGGGGAAGAGGAGACAGGGAGAGGGGGGAAGAGGAGACAGGGAGAGGGGGGAAGAGGAGACAGGGAGAGGGGGGAAGAGGAGACAGGGAGAGGGGGGAAGAGGAGACAGGGAGAGGGGGGGAAGAGGAGACAGGGAGAGGGGGGAAGAGGAGACAGGGAGAGGGGGGAAGAGGAGACAGGGAGAGGGGGGGAAGAGGAGACAGGGAGAGGGGGGAGAGGAGACAGGGAGAGGGGGGAGAGGAGACAGGGAGAGGGGGGAGAGGAGACAGGGAGAGGGGGAGGAGACAGGGAGAATTCGATGATCCTCACCATTTGTCTCGGTGCAGGTGCTCACTGGGCAGGTTCGAGCAAGGCTGATCCTCTTGGAGATGCAGCACCACCTCCCAAACCTGAACCAGAGAGACAGAGAGGATGTTCATATACCTTGTCGGTGGGTCAGGCAATGGGTCTTACTGCAGGGGGGGAATTGGGAGACATCAGTAACCATGCCTGCTCCCCCTCTGCTGATGTCTGTCACCAGTTCCCAATCACTGAGACCTGCTGATTTCTGAAAATCTAATAACATCAGCAAGAGGGCAAGGGGACACACAGGCAGTCAGGATGTCGGGACAGGACTGTATGGGTATGTGTCTCTGTGTGTGTTGGTCAATTTGCTCATCTGTCCACCCATGTATCTGTGTGCGCACGTGAGTGTGTGTAGCATGTACAGTATATGCTTACATCTGCGCACAAGTGTGTTGTGTATACTTGGGCACCTGAAAGTATATATGAATGTGCTCTGCAGGAGAGTGACTGTGAGAGAGTGTGTGCGCGTCTGTGCAAGTGAGTGCGAGAGACAGACAGACAGGGGAGTGCGTGGGGGGAGAGGAAAGGTGTGGGGGGGTTGGGAGAGCGGCGCGTGAGAGAGAGCGAGCGCAAGAGAGAGGACACGAGAGAGAGAGTGCGCGTGAGGGTCTGTTCACATATGATAGAGAGAGACGTTTTGTCTGCAGCCTGCCAGCATGTGGTGTGCCTGGTTTGCGTGCGCCATCTCTGCCCAGGGAGAGGGGAGCACCTCCCGCATCCATCCCCCGCTGTGACAGCTGACTTACCGGAATCAGAAAGTGAGAGCTTACTGAGTGCAGCGTCAAGTTGCCCGTCCATCACCTCAGGCTTGGCTTGTGCCCGTTTAGCAGCAGGGGACATGGGCAGCTCAGGGACATCTGGGAGCAGAATCGTCTCATCAGCCGCCCTGTCCAGAAGAGCGTTCAACTCGGCTTCCAGTTCATCAGTATCCACAGCTTCTGGGCACAAGAGACAAAGGCAGCAGTGACACAGTGAGCAGGCACAAGGGGGCATTCAAACTCGAGAAGTTCATGCTGATCTGATAGGGGCGTCAACTCCTGTTTCCGGTCCTGAACCTTGTACACTCCCGATTCAAATGAAAACTCTTAACTCCGTCTGGGATAAAGACTAAGATCCGGCCGCCACTGCCTGGAGGAGAGAATTTCACCGCAGCAAGTGCAAAATCTGTGCTCACACCACTCTCCTCTCATCCATCCAAGGCCCCAAGGGATCCTTCCACATCAGTCAGAAATTAACCTGTCCCTCTACTGCATCCGTCGCACCCGGTGTGGTCTCCTCCACAGTGGGGAGACAGGACGCCTGCTTCCGGATCGTTTCAGAGAACATCTCCGGGACACCGGCACCCACCAACCCCACCGCCCCGTGGCTGAACACTTCAACTCCCCCTTCCCACTCCGTCAAGGACATGCAGGTCCTGGGCCTCCTCCATCACCAAACCCTTTCCACCCAACACCTGGACGAGGAACACCTTTGGACCCTGCAACCACACGGGATAAATGTGGATATCAACAGCTTCCTCATTTCCCCTCCCCCCGCCACAATATCCCAGTCCCAAGCCCCCAACTCAGCACCACCCTCCAAACCTGTCCATCACTCCCCCTCTCCGACCTATCACCTTCTCCCTCACCTTCATCCACCTATTGCTTTCTCAGCTCCGTTCCATTTATCTCTCAGCATCCCCGGCCCAGATTCCTGCCCGAAACGTCGATTCTCCTGCTCCTCAGATGCTGCCTGACCTGCTGTGCTTTCCCAGCAACACACTCGCGACTCTGATCTCCAGCACCTGCAGTCCTCACTTTCTCCCGGAGGGAATTTCACCAACAATTTATGAAAACGATCCCCTCACGTCGGTTTGAAAAGGAAACCTCTTCTTCTTAGTATGTGTCCCCTGTTAAACATGGCACCCCCCTTCCCATCAGCACAGGACATGTTATGGTACCATCACCCCTCAGCCTTTCAAATTTGACTGGATGCAGACACACTCTGTCCAACTTTCTGCTCATTCCCAGAACGACTCAAGTGAACCTCTAGAGAACGGTTCCTCGCGCAATTATGTCCAATTAATTGCGCAATTAATACCACACCCAGTACTGCAGATGTTGAGGTTGTACAGGACATTGGTGAGGCGAGGAAGGACGTTATTCAACTTGAGAGGGTTCAGAAGAGATTTACCAGGATGTTGCTGGGAATGGAGGGTTTGGGTTCTGAGGTGGTGACTTTCTTCACTGGAGTGGAGGAGGTTGAAGGGTGACCCTATCGAGGTTTACAACGATGAGGGGTAGAGATAAAATGAATGGCAGGTCTTTTCTGGAGGGTGGGGGATTTTAAGACTAGGGGACATATTTTTTAAGGTGAGAGGAGAGTTTTTAAAAAGATTGAGGGGCTTTTTTCTTTAAAAAAAAACATAGCGGTTCATGTGTGGAATGAACTTCCTGAGGAAGTGGTGGATGCGGGTGCAGTGTTATGAAGTTGAAGACATGTACTGCACCTTTAAGTAAGAGTGAATGCTGTTTTGAACTGAGACCTTACAAGCACCTGTGTGATATGACGAATGGCAGCCCCAGAGAATACTGGAAAATTGAAAATATGTGACATTTGGCTGTGGAGTGGATACCTGAGTTGGTTGCTGTTTTGACGACAATTCAAATTTAACCAGATTAAATTATGCCCCAGCATACTAAAACCCAGTCGAGTTTGAATTTATTGTTTTGCTAACATCAAACTAATGAAATGATCCAATTCGGGAATATAAAAATGCAGGCATTTTGAGAATCAGACAGAGCAACTGCCATCAACACAGAGCCAAGAAATTAGGTAGCACTCTCTATCAAAGGTAGTTTTTCATTTGAAACATATCCACAGTAAAACGAAAGATGACGACCTAAGAAGATCTTCAGCTGAAAGAAGACAGACACCAAAGACGACAGTGGCCATGTGGTTTTGAAATGAAGTTGATATCATTTTAAGAAGTGTTTTACTGGAACAGCACATTGTTCGAGAGTTGGAGGCAGATAGTAAGCAGTTAAGAGAAAGGGGACGCTTAGAGTTGTGAGTAGTTGTTGTTTAATGTTCGCTTTTAAAGAATAAATAAGTATTATTTTCTTGAAATAGTGGCATTTGGGAGTTCTTGGGCACTCATTTTAACAGATTACGAGGTGAGGTGAAGTTTACTGGGTGTTTGGTTTAATTCAGAGAAGGGTTCACCGCCATGTCGTGATAACAGTTACAACATCTAAAAGACATTTGGATAGGTGTATGAACAGGAAAGGTGTGGAGGGATATGGGCCAGGAGCAGGAAGGTGGGATTCGTTTAGTTTGGGATTCTGGTTTGGTTGGGCTGAAGGGTCTGTTTTCCATGCTCAATGACTCTGATCTGACAATGTCCCGTCCAGCTGCAGTAAAACCTTGTGACCTCTGTGCTCCATTGCCTTTTCTCTTCGCAATCACTTGCTGCAGCTGCAGACAAACTTGCGTTTCCTGTAGCGGGGCATCTGTATCCCGCTGTACTGCACTGTTGTGCAGCCTCTCACCGTTCAATACCAAATCGCTTTTCAATTCCTCCTCAGGAATTGCCGAGCAACACTTCCCCACATGATCCTGCCACTCACTTCGACAGACCCTCTGCCTCCTCTTCACAGCTCATTTTCCTGTGTGCGCTTTGGGAGTCATCGGTAACTCTCACTCGTGCTCATCTAGTCCCTTCATCCGAGGCAATGAGACAGATCATAAATACAGGGAGGGTCCCAGCAGAGAACCCTCTGACAGTCCTCCCATGCCAACCTGTGCAGTTATCCCTGTCCAAGGATTCCTTTTTGCTTGTGTTTATACCACATTATTCCAAACTGAGTGTGTTGTACTGGAGAGTGAAGATTGACAGTTCACTGCTCTTTCTGCCTCTCTGTTCCCATGGTGGGCTCAAGGACCACCCTCTTTTCAGGTTGGAGTTAATACTTACTCTCCCGAGCTCCGAATCCTGGACAGTTCATGACCAGAGAGTGGTGGCTGTGTGGAATGCTCTGCCCCAGAGGGCAGTGGAGGCCCAGTCTCTGGATTCATTTAAGAAAGAATTGGATAGAGCTCTTAAAGATAGTGGAGTCAAGGGGTATGGAGATAAGGCTGGAACAGGATACTGATTAGGAATGATCAGCCATGATCATATTGAATGGCGGTGCAGGCTTGAAGGGCAGAATGGCCTACTCCTGCATCTATTGTCTAAAGCCCCTCACAATTTGTCTGACTGCACTACCAAGGAACAAATGAAACATGAGCCCACTCTCCCTTTCACACCAACTCTGCCTGATCCCATTATGATCTTGCGCACATCGTTCTGTTAACGATGGGGTCTTGTCTCTGCTATAGGAGGAGACCACAATGGTGGATCCATTGAACTCAGACAGCCAATGGCTGCTTTTGTCATTGGACATCTTTGGTGAAACGTGTTAGGAAAAAAAACCCAATCAAACAAAGCAGGAACATTCCCAATCCTAAGGTGGGAATGTGTCCTCAACGTTGGAGGAACGCGGGATTAGACAACCAGCTACGCAAGTGCCAACTCCCCCTGGGACAAGGCAAACCAGGGTGCTCAGTAACATCAGGGCGTGGGGAGTTACAGGTTCCTATTCAGGACAGATGGGGAGAACACCGTATCAGAGACATCACGATCTAACGTAATCGGTGTGCAGTCTTGTCTGAGTCGCTCAATTCCCAAAGGATTAGGTGGAAAGGCGCGCAGGAGTGGGAAAAAAAAACAGTTGACAAGACAGACACAAAGCTTCCATAATAACACGGCAGATAGCCCCACAACTCACCTGCAACATCCAGATTTTCACCAGCAAGGGTCTGGTTGATGTCATCCTGCATATTGCAGAACTGAGGAAGAGAGAGAGAGAGAAGGTTAAATGCCATCAACTCAGACAACTAGAAGCTCCCCCCCCCCCCCCCCCCCCAGTCCTTCGAGGTCTGGGAGCCTTACCTGTTCAATCTGATCCATCAGCTTCTCCACCTTCATCACACTCACATCCTTCATGGACTCTCTCAAAGCTCCAAGCCCAGCCTGATAGGCCTCCACAACCTGCCAGCAAAAAGACAGAACGACGTAAATGCAATCTGGCTGGGGGTGGGGGGGGGAGGGAGGGTGCAGAGCCCAGCCGGACTGACTGAAGCACAGACTGCAGATCGGGCAGCACCCGAGGAGCAGGAGAATCGACGTTTCGGGCCAGTCACCGTTCCCGATGGAGGGCTCCAGCCCGAAACGTCGTTTCCCCTGCTCCTCAGAAGATGCTGCCTGACCTGCCGGGCCTCTCCCAGCAACACACTCTCGGGACTCTGAGCGCCAGCATCTGCAGTCCTCACGTTCTCCTCACTGAAGGACGGACAGCGCAACGCGACCGCCTCTTCACAAAGCGGGATGATTCACGTCGCACAATCCATCACAGCAAGCTCAAACCGGGGAGGGGGAAGGGAGAGAGCAGGAGACCGAGAGATGGACGCCCAGAGTTAAGGAGAACAGAATCTTTCCATACCGTTTTGTCCGTCTGGGAGGAGTAAATCCGATCGAGGATGACCTGAATGGTATTGAGTTTTGCTTCGATATTCTCCAGCCGTTTCTCTGTTCTCCTTTTCATTCGAAGAGACTTGAGGGCCTGCATCACAAACAGGGGGAAGGAGTTATCTCTGTACCCTCCTACAAGAACCAGCTGCCCTGAACACGGTGACTGGAAGGACCCAGCCTGAGGTGAGAGGGGACTGCATTAACGCACAGGAAGATCCCAGGCAGGCACACAGCAAAAACGCTCTCGGCAATGTGCGACTGGTGAATCAATCTTTCACACAGGACCCTGGGAGACTAACCGCACAGCAACAAGGTCAGCAGCTTCAATCCACGGGAGGGAGAGACAGAGCGAAACCCAAATGCAACGTTCGTCACTCACCAAGTGCTTTTTGCCGGCTTTGAGGTGGCTTCTTGCATCCTCGTTGGATCTAGGAACGGAAAGAGTTGTTTGAGTGAACGTCCCTTCCCCGCCCCTCACGCATCTCTCTCGCCTCCCCCCGCCCCACCTCCTCCAGTGCCTCCAGAGGTTCTCCATCCCCGAACCAACCGAATGGGAACCCATTCAGCAAGAGAGAGTCCATGTATTGGGTTCCCCAACCCCACCCGCCAGTCACCAAGGCTGGAGATTCCACCCCAACCTCAGTCACCAAGGCTGGAGGCTCCACCCCCAACCCCAGTCGCCAAGGCCAGAGGCTCCACCCCCAACCCCAGTCACCAAGGCCGGAGACTCCACCCCCAACCCCAGTCACCAAGGCCGGAGACTCCACCCCCAACCCCAGTCACCAAGGCCGGAGACTCCACCCCCAACCCCAGTCACCAAGGCCGGAGACTCCACCCCCAACCCCAGTCACCAAGGCCGGAGACTCCACCCCCAACCCCAGTCACCAAGGCCGGAGACTCCACCCCCAACCCCAGTCACCAAGGCCGGAGACTCCACCCCCAACCCCAGTCACCAAGGCCGGAGACTCCACCCCCAACCCCAGTCACCAAGGCCGGAGACTCCACCCCCAACCCCAGTCACCAAGGCCGGAGACTCCACCCCCAACCCCAGTCACCAAGGCCGGAGACTCCACCCCCAACCCCAGTCACCAAGGCCGGAGACTCCACCCCCAACCCCAGTCACCAAGGCCGGAGACTCCACCCCCAACCCCAGTCACCAAGGCCGGAGACTCCACCCCCAACCCCAGTCACCAAGGCCGGAGACTCCACCCCCAACCCCAGTCACCAAGGCCGGAGACTCCACCCCCAACCCCAGTCACCAAGGCCGGAGACTCCACCCCCAACCCCAGTCACCAAGGCCGGAGACTCCACCCCCAACCCCCAGTCACCAAGGCCGGAGGCTCCACCCCCAACCCCCAGTCACCAAGGCCGGAGACTCCACCCCCAACCCCCCAAGGCCGGAGACTCCGCCCCCACCAGTCACCAAGGCCGGAGACTTCACCCCCACCTCCCTCCAGTCACCAGTGCCAGAGACTCCACCCCCACTCCCCAGTCACCAAGGCCAAAGACTCTCAGTACCACTCCCACCCCATTCAATCGCAGTGCCAGCAGACAGCTCAGCAGACCCCCAAACCTGTCCTGAACTGGTTTCATTTATTCCAAACTCCCTTTGCCCACCCCCCACCCCGCTCACTACACCCCCCCACCCCATCATTCCCGTATCCCACCATTCTCTTCACATCCAGAAATCCACCAATCTCAGCCTTGAATGAGTATCCCCAGCTCTTCCAGGATGTTGGAATTCCAGATATTCTCAGTAAAAGGAATCCCACCTCAGTCTCAAACTGCTCGTGTTGTCTGTGACCGTGGTCCAAATTCCAAGGCTTCGATAACTTTCAACTCAGAACCTTTTGCAACCAAGACAAACGCGGTGGCTCAGTGGTTAGCACTGCTGCCTCACAGCACCAGGGACCCAGGTTCAATTCCACCCTCGGCCAACTTTGCAGAGACTGCACATTCTCCCTGTGTCTGCGTGGGTTTCCTCCGGGTGCTCCGGTTTCCTCCCACAGTCCAAGGATGTGCAGGTTCGGTGGACGGGCCATGCTAAATTTCCCACAGTGTAGAGAGACAGACCGGTTAGGTAGAAAATGCAGGGTCACAGGAATTGGGTGGGATGCTCTTCAGAGGGTCGCTGTGGACCCGATGGGCCGAATGGCCTGCTTCCATGCTGTAGGGGTTCGGCATAACGACAAACCGAACTCCCTTCAGTCTCCAACTTAGTCTGGCATTTGGTTCGGTCTAGGTTTAACACATCCACTAGTTCCCCCTTATCTACCCTGCTCGATGCAAACACCAAATCAAGTGTAAACATCCGCGTCTGTGCCCAGTGAGAAACAGCTACCCCAGAGCTCCAAGCGAGACAGTAAACGGACATGGGTCGGTTAAACACAGGCTGAGCCACGCAAATTCAGCTTTTGTTTCATGTCAGATGATAAAGTAAAATTTCCGACTGCTCCAGTGAGCTCTCACTTACCTTTCGACCTCCTGCGATAGGGTGTCCACTTTCTGGGATAACATTTTCTCACACTTGACGAGCTGGTAAACGCCGACGTCAATCTCAGTCACTGCTGCAGCCCTGTTTGCCGGGGAGTGGCTGAACTTAACGACCTGCAACGACAGGTTCGGAGCGAGCAGTCAGTCGGCAACACAGTCCCGCAGGTTCACATGGAAAAGGCCGCTCTGTTCAACAGTCACTCGGGTGGGGTGGGAAAGGGGAGAGACACTGGGAATGGTGCTCAGAACACGTAAAATATCACAGGAAGACTGACAGCGATTACTGGGACAGTATGAAGGAAGCTTCACCCTGTATCTCACCCAGTGCTGTCCCTGTCCTTGGAGTGTTTGATGGGGGGGGGGGGGACAGTGTAGAGGAAGCTTTACTCTGTATCTAACCCCGTGCAGTCTCTGTCCGGGGAATATATTCACGAACACTACTATCCCAGTGACGATACAAGTATTTGAAGTGTATTTTGTCCTGGTGTTTTTTTTTTAAATGAAGAGAGATTCAGCCAGAGGAGACAAGCAGCCTGCTCTGAGCTAATTACTTAAACAGCTTGGGAGCTCGTAGGTTTATTTTTAAAAAAATGTTCAAACAATAGAAGCAGCCTGGATGGGTGGGGTCAACTTTCCAAAGATCCAGGATTCCAGTTTAACGTTCGGTAGTTGCTGGGGTCTGGAAGCTGCTATCCATCTCTCCCTATTACAGGAAGCTTCAGTTCTCTCTTGGAGATTTTTCTTCACGTTCCTTCCTCTTGGACAGGAGAACCGCACGCCAGGCAATCCATTTTACTGAATTTGCCTTTGCCAAGGGTGTGTTTATGGGATGTTACTATGTTGGAACAGCTAATCAGTGGTAGTTAACATATATACTATCTTAAGTTAGCGAGTTTTGAGAAGATTTGTAGCTCAGGTTGAGGCTCTGAATGTAGGTTTGCTCGCTGAGCTGGAAGGTTCACTTTCAGATGTTTCGTCACCATGCTAGGTAACATCCTCAGTGAGCCTCCAGATGAAGTACTGGCAGTGCAGCCTGCTTTCTATTTATGTTTGGGTTTCCTTGGGTGGGTGATGTCATTTCATGTGGTGACACCATTTCTTGTTTTTTCTCAGGGGGTGGGAAATGGGAGCCAAGTCACTGTGTTTGTTGATAGAGTTCCGGTTGGAATGCCATGCTTCTCGGAATTCTTGTGTGTGTCTCTGTTTGGCCTGTCCTAGGATGGATGTGTCGTCCCAGTTGAAGTGGTGACCTTCCTCATCCATATGTAAGGATACGAGCGAGAGGAAATGATATTACCAACCCAAGGAAACGCAAACATATAAAAGAGAAAGTGGGCTACACCATCAGTACTTCATCCAGAGACTCACTGAAGATGTTAGCTCGTATGGTGATGAAACATCTGAAAGTGAACCTTCAGCTCAGCGAACAAACCGAAATCCAGAACTATCTACAGCAGGAATGCAGCAAGCTGGTACAGTTTAGAGGTACATACTCACACATACATATCAAATTGAAGGTGTATCTTTAATAGAGAGTGAATGCTTTTCTGAACTGAGACCTTACAAGTACCTGTGTGATATGACTAGACGGCAGTCTCAGAGTGTACTGGAAAATTGAAAATATGTAACATTTGGCTGTGAAATGCTTATCTGAGTTTTGCTTGCTGTTTCGACAACTTGAATTTAACCAACCTTTTGAAAGTTAGAGACAGAGCAACTGTTATCATCAGATCCAAGAAATTACGAAGCACTCTGTATCAAAGTTACCTTTTCACGTGAAACATATCCGCAGTAAAAAGAAAGATGACGACCCAGGGAGATCCTCAGCCGGAAGAGGGAAGACACGGAAGACGAAAGTGATTGTGCTGTTTTGAAATTAAGTCAGGTGTAATTTTCATAAGTGTTTTACTGGAACAGCATATTGTTACAGAGTTGGAGGCAGGTATGAAGCAGTTAAGAGAAAGGGGGGCTTAGAATTGTAAATAGTTGTTTAATGTTCACTTTTAAGAGTTAACAAATAAATTAACATTATTTTCTTTAAATAGTGGAATTTGGAAGTTTGCTGTCACTCGTACTTTAACAGATTACAAGGCAAGGTGAGCTTTTCTGGGTGATTAGTTTAATTAGCAGAGGGAATTAACGCCATGTCAGAACAGCACACACACACACACACACACACACACACACACACACTAAGAAGGCTCAGAGAGCAACACAGAGAGCTGTCGACAAGTGTACAGAAAGAGGATGTTGGGGATAGTGTATTTGGACAGATTGAAAATTGGTTAGCGGATCAGGAACAAACACCAGGAACAAACAGGTCTTTTTTCTGCACAAAAAGCAGTCACAAGTGGGGTTCCCACAGCGATCAGTACAAGGAGCCCAGTTGATCACAATATATATTAATTATTTAGACCAGGGATCAAAAGATCAGCTCCTAAAATTGGCAGATAAAAATAGAACAGAATCCCTACAGTGTGGAAACCGGTCCTTCGGCCCAACCGACCCTTTGATGAGGAATCCACCAAGACCCTTTCCCCTACCCTATATTTAGCTCTGACTGGAGCACCTAACCCACACATCCCTAAATACTATGGGCAATTGAGCCTGGCCAATTCACCCTAACCTGCACATCTTTGGATTGTGGGAGGAAATCGGAGCACACCCACGCAGACACGGGGAGAACGTGCAAACTCCACACACGGACAGTCGCCTGAGGCGGGAATTGAACCCGGGTCTCTGGCGCTGTGAGGCAGCAGTGCGAACCACCGAGCCACCCTGATGCAAAGCTGGTCGGGGTGGGGGGGGGGGGAACTGTGACGAGGATTCAGCAACGGGCGCTGTGCGGTTTGGACAGGCTCAACGAGTGGGCAAATGCATGGCAGATGCAGTTTAACGTGAATCAATGAGAGGTTGTCTTGTGTGGTAGCAGGAACAAAGGCAGATGATGACCTGAATGGTGATGAAATGGTGAATGAGAGCTGGGTGGCCCTCCACCCCCACTGGCTGAGAGTCAGCCTTGCAGGAGTAGTTGGCAGTGAGGGAGGCCAATGGGATGTCGGGCCCTCCGTGGTGAGAGGATTGAAGGACAGGAGCGGGGATGCACAGGGCGAGACCAGACCCTGGGCTATTGTGTGCGCGCGTGCGGCTTGGGGTCTCCTTATCTGAAGAAGGATGTCCTTGCTAACACAGTGAGTGCAACACAAGTTTACCAGATTAATTCCTGGCAGGGGAAGACCAACATGTGAGGAGAGATCGAGTGGGTTAGGATTCAATTCGCTGGAGGTTTCGAGACTGGGGCGAGGGAAATCTCATCGAAAACTAGAAAATCCGCAAAGGACAAAGACCGGCTAGCTGTCGGAACCACGTTCCTGATGGTGGGACAGTCCAGAACCAGGGGGGTCACAGTTTAACAATAAGGAATAAACCTTTTTCAGACTGAGGAGAGGAGAAATGTCTTCACCCAGAGAGTGGGGAGTCTGTGGAATCCCCTGCCACACAAGCAAGGACGGAGGCCAAAACATCGAGGAGGCAAGTCGATGTCGCGCTGTCACCACAACAAGAAGCCGCTGGGGAAACTGAGCATGTCTGGCAGCAGCTGTGGGGTCGACAGACTGAACACGTCAACTCTGCCCTCTCCTCACAGATGCAGAGTTTCTTCAGCAGCGTCTGTTCGGGTTTCAGAGACACAGCATCCGCAGCTCTGTGGTTTATTGTGCTCAATCTAGCTCAGGTGGCTGAAGGGAACCACACACATGCAGTTCTGGGGTGTGGTGGGGGGTGAGGGGGGGGTGAGGGGCGGAGAAGAGTGCAGGTACTGAGCTGAATGATCAGATTAAGCAGGATCTGGGGAGTGAATGGCCTGCTCCTATCTTGTGTGACACCATGTAGCAGCAGCTGATGCCAGTGTGTGCACAACAGCCCGCTTCCCCCCCCCCCCCCCACCGACAGCGAGACACACACACTCACCTTATCACTGTCAATCTCAGCTACCGTGACCCTCTTCTCCCTCTGCAGCTGCAACAGACACAGGTAGAAAGTCTTCTCGTCCCCGCACACGGTCTGACACGTCTCCTGTAACTGGGTAAAGGAAACCACTGGGTGTGCAGTCTGCAGGTGACTCTGACAGAGCCGATAAACCTCAGCTGCCTTCTCCTGCGGAAGTGGGGGGGAAGGGAGGTGGCAAAGTCTGACAGTCAGTTGCCTGTTGACTGTGGTTACAGAGTACAGATCAGAAACCGTGCAGGTAAACAAGATAAAAAATCACGCGAGACAGGGCACATCGCTCAATTCACTGCCTCCATCTTCCCCCGAGCAGCCGATCCCCTCCTCGCTGCTATTTCAGACAGAGCGCCGAATGGGTGTGGAAACGCACCCCAATGTCTGCACCCCGCAGTCCGGTCACACTGTCAAGATTAGAGTGTGGTGCCGGCAAAGCACAGCCGGGTCAGGCAGCATCCGAGGAGCAGGGAAATCGAAGTTTCCGGCAAAAGATTCCCAATGAAGGGCTTTCACCCGAAACGTCGATTCTCCCGCTCCTCGGATGCTTGCCTGACCTGCTGTGCTTTTCCAGCACCTCTCCCACCTTGACTCTAATCCCCAGCGTCTGCAGGACCCACCTTCGCCGAGTCCCGTCACGGAGCCATACAGGACGGAAGCAGACCCTTCAGCCCAACCAGGTCCGTGCTGAACACAATCCCAAACTGAGCGCGTCCCACCTGCCCACTCCTGGCCTATATCCTGCCAAACCTTCCCTGCTCATGAACTGATCCAAAGGCCTTTTAAAGGTTGTAACTGTACCCACCTCGGGGAGACTGACTGTGTGGAGTTTGCACGTTCTCCCCCGTGTCTGCGTGGGTTTGCTCCGGTTTCCTCCCACAGTCCAAAGATGTCCACATCGGGAGAATTGGCCACGCTAAATTGTCCCACAGTGTCAGTTACATTAGTCAGAGGGAAGTGGGTCTGGGTGGGTTGCTCTTCGGAGGGTCGGTGAGGACGGGTTGGGCCGAAGGGCCTGTTTCCACACTGTAAGTCATCTCACCTAATCTAATCACATCCACATCTGGAAGTTCAGCCCACACACAGTCCACCCTCCATGTAAAAACAAAATCAAAACTGCCCCTCATCTCTTTCTCCTCTCAGCCCAAAGAAATACCCCTGAGTCTAGAAATCCCACACCCGAGGTCAAAAACACCTGCCCATTCCCCCCATCGAGACCCCTCATGATTTTGTCAACCTCCTAAGGTCGAGGGAGGACACGTCCCAGCCTAGCCAGCATTTCTTAACAACTCAAACCCTCCATTCCCAACAACATCCTGGTAAATCTCTCCTGAACCCCCTCCAGGTTAATAATATCCTTCCTTTAACAGGGCGACCAGAACCAGACAGAGTACTCCAGAGGAGGTCTCACCAACATCCAACCAATGCACAGTGCGTCAGAGTCATAGAGATGTACAGCACGGAAACAGACCCTTCGGTCCAACCCGTCCATGCTGACCCAGATATCCCAACCCAATCTAGTCCCACCTGCCAGCACCCGGCCCATATCCCCCCAAAACCCTTCCTATTCATATACCCATCCAAATGCCTCTTAAATGTTGCAATTGTACCAGCCTCCACCACATCCTCTGGCAGCTCATTCCATACACCTACCACCCTCTGTGTGAAAAAGTTGCCCCTTAGGTCTCTTTTATATCTTTCCCCTCTCACCCTAAACCTATGCCCCTCTAGTTCTGGACTCCCCAATCCCAGGGAAAAGACCTTGTCTATTTACCCTATCCATGCCCCTCATGATTTTATAAACCTCTATAAGGTCACCCCTCAGCCTCCGACGCTCCAGGGAAAACAGCCCCAGCCTGTTCAGCCTCTCCCTATAGCTCAGATCCTCCAATCCTGGCAACATCCTTGTAAATCTTTTCTGAACCCTTTCAAGTTTCACAACACCTTTCCAATAAGGAGACCAGAATTGCACCCAATATTCCAACAGCAGCCTAACCAACGTCCTGTACAGCCGCAACATGACCTCCCAACTCCTGTACTCAAAAGACTGAGTAGTGAAGGCAAGTGTGTGAAATGCCTCAGTAACCTCCCTGTCTAGAGGTGATGCAAACTTCACAGAATTATGTACCTGAACCCAGAGGTCCCTCTGTTCGACAACACTACCCAAGGACCTACTTTCAATTGCACAAGTCCTGTCCTTGTTTGTCATCTTAAGTAACCTTCTTCACTGTCCAGTTTACCACCAACCTTGCGAAGTGCAAACTTAATAAGAGTGCCTGCGTTATTAGACTGAACAGACCTTGCAAATCGAAAACTGATCTTGCTTTTTTTCTACGTTTTCCGTGCAGCCATAACTTTGTACACCTTGCTTTGATCAAACCACCCTCTGATCTGTACGCCCTTGTGTGTTATGATCTTCCTGTACTGCACACAAAACAAAACTTGTCACTGTACGTGGGCACATGTGACAACAACAAAAATCAAATTCTACGTTCTCAACCGAAATGGTAAACCAAACAGGACCCAGCACTGATCCCAGCCGACTGGGCAACTCCCCGACTCGAACTGGCAAAGCTCTTTCGCTCTCTGCCCGATTGGGGTATCACGTGGGTGTTGTGCCAATACACCTGGGTGGTGGGGTGGGGGGCACGGGGGCAGTTAGCCAACTGGACTCAAATTTTTAAGTTGGTCCACCGTGAGAACCGACAAAGCCCGGGACGTGATGGTGGGTGGACAGCAGAATGCTGGTGGAAAACGTGGCCCGATTGTCCACTGCAATACCCTTGCAACCTCACAGCACAGAAGAGACCCTTCTGCCCATCGATACCACACTGACAAAATCTACTCTGCTCCCCAGCTCTTGGCCCATGAACGCTGTGGTCATTTCAAGTGCTCATCCAAGTACTTTTTTTTAAAACCTATGTTGCCAGGTTTAAGAATTGGTGCAGTTACAAGAGGTATTAATAATTAGATTAGATTACTTACAGTGTCCCACACCGACCCTTCGAAGAGCAACCCACCCAGAACCATACCCCTACATTTACCCCTTACCTAACACTACGGCCAATTTAGGATGGCCAATCCACCCTGACCTGCACATCTTTGGACTGTGGGAGGAAACCGGAGCACCCGGAGGAAACCCACGCAGACACGGGGGAGAATGTGCAAACTCCACACAGTCAGTCGCCTGAGGCGGGAATTGAACCCGGGTCTCTGGCGCTGTGAGGCAGGTATAAGGGAACAAAGGGCATGTCAAGTCAAGGACGGACTCTCACCTGAACGCGCTCGACAATAACGTAGGCTTCATCGGGGGAAACACTGCTGTTTCCCAGCAGAGAGGTCAGAGTCCACTTCAGCGGCTTAATCAGGAACAAGCCCACACCCCAGGCCAACCAGCCAGCATCAACACTCGCTGCAAAGCACGACTCCTTCTGAATCAGCCCTCGCCTTGCCAGTGGGGGGACAGAGAGGGGGACAACACAGGGTTAAACACACACACACACACACCCCCACCGACGGCTCCGACCGAAATAATTCTCAAACAGCACAGACCGGCAACTGTAGCTTGTTGAGCGGGGACAAGAGGGGCTTGGTGAGGGGAAAGGGTGGGCACTGAGGGTTCTAGGGGGGAGGTCAGTGGTGGTGAAGGATGGAGGGGGGATGGGGGGGGGGTTTCGGGGTGGAGGGAAAGGGCTGGGGGCAGGTGGGGGAGGGTGAGAAATGGGGGACAGAGTCATGGTGAAGGTGGACGGGTCAGGCCTCACACACCCCTGGGGGGGGGGGGGGGGCTATTGAACCACAGGAGGCCTCACACACCCCTGGGGGTGGGGGGCTATTGAACCACAGGAGGCCTCACACACCCCTGGGGGTGGGGGGCTATTGAACCACAGGAGGCCTCACACACCCCTGGGGGTGGGGGGCTATTGAACCACAGGAGGCCTCACACACCCCTGGGGGTGGGGGGCTATTGAACCACAGGAGGCCTCACACACCCCTGGGGGTGGGGGGCTATTGAATCACAGGAGGCCTCACACACCCCATGGGTGGGGGGCTATTGAACTACAGGAGGCCTCACACACCCCGGGGAAGGCCTCACTCTCTGTCCACCCCCTTCCCTCCCTCCCCCTCTCTCACCGGGCCAGGTCGTGCAGCACCGTGTCCAGCCCCAGGGGGACAGCTCCCTTCCTGCGGAACCAGGAGGCGCCCTCCCGGGCGGTCAGGGTGAGTCGCTGGCGGCGGGCGGCCTCCCGCAGCAGCGCGGGGCCCCAGAACGACAGCTTGGCGTCCCAGTCCGAGCTGTTCACGTCCCGGCTCCGCTTGAAGGCCGAGAACAGGAAGGCCATCCGCTGGTCGTCGGCCCAGTCCGGGCACGGCCGCGACCCCGCGCCCTCCTCCTGCTCCTCGGCCATCTCCCTGCCCCCCTCGGCCCGCCCCCCACCTCCTCTCACTCAGGGTGACTGACACCCTCCGTTCACCGAACGACCAGAACCGCCCGCCGACCAATCACCGAGCACCCGCCCGCCGGCCAATCACCGAGCAAACCCCACCCCCCCCCGCCCGCCGGCCAATCACGACCGTCCCCTCCTCCTACTAGCCAATCATATCCGTCGTCCCCGCCCAACCGCCAATCAAACCCGCTGACCGATCGGATTTTTTTTTGTCGTCCCACCGACCAATCAGAACCGCCCCGCCCACCGGCCAATCGTCTCCGCCCGCTGACCAATCAGACTCACCCCCCCACCCACTGACCATTCAGAACCACCGTTCCCGCCCCCTGTCCAATTGGAACCACCGTCCCCGCCCATCGACCAACCAGAAATAGCGTTCCCACCCTCCGGCCAATCCAAACCACGTTCCCCGCCTCCGGACCAATCGGAACTAGCGTTCGCACGCAACGACCAATCAAAAACCACGGTTCCCACCCTGCGACCAATCACATCTGCCTTCCCCACGACTGACCAATCAGATATACCGTCCCGCTTTCCGACAATTCTTAACCGCTCACCGTGACTACCGCCCAATCAGATCCATCCACATCCTCATTCTGACCAATCGGAACCGCGGTTCCCGCCCTCCGCCAGACAGAACCGAGGGAGTGGGGCCGTGGCCGCTGTGCCTGCATTTCGCGGACTTGGCCAGCAGAGGGGGACATTGTGGTCCCCAGCACTGCGAAAGATCCTTCGGCCCATCCAATCAGTACTGACAAACACCTCATGAATCTCATTCCACTTCCCAGCGCTCTTGGCGTCGCCAGCCTGCATCCAAACGGTTTCATTTCATGAGGACTTTGGCATCACGGCCCCAGTGTGCGTCAATGGAGCGGAGGTGGAGAGGGTCATGAGCATCGGGCTTCAGAGGAGTGACGATAACTGACCATCTGTCCTGGACTGTCCACGGACGTGCAATGGTCAAGAAGGCACAGCAACACCCCCTCCTTCCTCAGGCGGTTTGGGAAATCCGGCATGTCCGTAAGGACCCTCACCAACGTTTACAGATGCACCGTCGAAAGCATTCTATCTGGGTGCATCACGGCCTGGTCTGCCCACGACCGGAAGAGACGACAGAGAGACGTGTACGCAGCCCAGACTGTCACGAATGCTAACCTCCCAATCATGGACGCGGTTGACATTTCTCGTTGCCACGGAGAAGCTGCCAACATCATCAAAGATCCTTCCCGACCGAGTCGCACTCTCTTCCAACCTCTTCCATCAGGCAGAAGATACAGACCGCATGCGCCGACAGGACCAAGAACCATTTCGCCCCTGCTGTTATGAGACTGCTGAATGGGCCTCTAATTTCAAATGTAATGTTGATCTTGCTTTGTGCGCTTCCTGCCAGATTCTAGGTCAGTGCGGTGCTGGAAAAGCACAGCAGGTCAGGCAGCATCCGAGGAGCAGGAAAATCGACGTTTCGGGCAAAAGCCCTTCATCAGGAATGGAGGCAGAGTGCCTGCAGGGTGGAGAGATAAATCTGGTTTCCAGCATCTGCAGTCCTTGATTTTACTCACTTCCTGTCAGCTTGTCTGCGTTGCTCTGTCTAAGCACCCAGTGAACTGTATGTCCTTGTATGTTATGATCTGCCTGCACTGCTTTCAAAACAAAACTTTTGACTGTATTTAGGCATGTGACAAGAAATCAAAACTACCATCTTTCACAGGCAGTGAGTTTCAGATTCCCACCACCCTCTGTATGATTAAAAATTCCTCATACGCGCTCTCAACCTTTTGCCCATTCTGTGTGAAAAAGTTGCCCCTTCGGTCTCTTTTATATCTTTCCCCTCTCACCCTAAACCTATGCCCCTCTAGTTCTGGAGTCCCCAACACCAGGGAAAAGACCTTGTCAATTTACCCTATCCATGCCCCTCATGATTTTATAAACCTCTATAAGGTCACCCCTCAGCCTCAGACGATCCAGAGAAAACAGCCCCAGTCTATTCGACCTCTCCCTATAGCTCAAACCCTCCAACCCTGGCAACATCCTTGTAAATCCTTTCTGAACCCTTTCGAGTTCCACAACATCCTTCCTGTCGGAGCGAGACCAGAATTGCATGCAATATTCCAACAGTGGCCTAACCAATATCCTGTACAGCTGTAACATGACCTCCCAACTCCTGTACTCAATACTCTGACCAATAAAAGAAAGCATACCAAATGCCTTCTTCACTATCCTATCTACCTGCGACTCCACTTTCAAGGAGCTATGAACCTGCACTCCAAGGTCTCTTTGTTCAGCAACACTCCCTAGCACCTTACCGCTAAGTGTATAAGTCCTGCTGAGATTTGCTTTCCCAAAATGCAGCACCTCACATTTATCTGAATTAAACTCCATCTGCCACTCCTCAGCCCATTGGCCCATCTGGTCCAGATCCCATTGCAATCCGAGTCACTTAATCCACTTTTCCTGATACCATCAAGTCTCCTCTGAATCCTCAGTGATTCCCAGGGTCCCGACCGCTCATCATGTATTCTCTCTCGCCTTGTTTGCCCTGCGCAAGTGGATCAACTCAACTCAATTGAATTACTTCTCCCTCACCAGCCCAAGGGACCATCCTCCCGTAATCTCAGGCTATCTACCTCACGAATCATCAGCGAACCTATTGATCAACCCTCAAGTTTAAATCCCCCATTTACAGAAACCACAAAGGAGAAAGGGCTTCAATCCAGTTGGTCAGACTATGACCTCCAAATCCCCAAGCGCAGGTTAATCCTGTCTCTCAGAATTGCTTCCAGTTGGTTCCCCCACCGCTGAGGTTAGACTGCCTGTTGGTTGCTGGAATACCAGTTGCACACTGGAGCAGCTGCATTGATATATCTCCCTTTCACGTGCGCGCGCGAGCCCTACAGCCAATGGCAACCCATTCTGCCAACCCCCTGAGGGAATGTCAGAGCAGGTGGCGGCCATTTTGCATGCACCAAGAGGTCAATCGACAGCGGCTTTGATTTCCACCAAATCTTGCTGCCTCTGTGTCTGTGCTGATTGAGTGATGATTATTGTCCAAATCATCGGGTTTAAGTCTCTTGTTTTTCTTTGAAACGGCATGCTCGGCCGAGGGTGCGTCTCGATTAAAACACTCATCTGAAAGATGGCACCTCTGACAGAGTGGCACTCCCTCAGCACCTCTGAAACCCATGACCTTGACCACCTCAAAGGGCAAGTCAGCAGGGATGTGCAAAATACCAACCCATGCTCCGTCACCCCTCGCCATCCTGAGTCCATCAATGTCCCTGGGACTCCCTCCATCAGGGCACTGAGTGGGGGGGGGGTCCCTCCACCACATGGACTGCAGCAGTTCAAGATGGCAGCTCACCCCCACCTTCTCAAGGGGGCATGTTGGGGGTAACAGGGCGATAAATGCTGGGCCCAGCCAGCAATGGCCACATTATTGAGAGCAAATCTGTAATAAAAGGATGCTGACTTGATTTGACTTTGACCACCTCACTTTGTATTTGGATCTCATAACTTGACGTTTACTCCTTGAAATGGAGGAGGGACTGAGAGTTTGTTGGTAGAAAATCTGGCTTGTGGGTGTGACGATGTTGCCATTTTAAACGTTTATTTTGTCCTGGTTTTTTATTTGGAAGAGAGTTTGTAAGGCAGAGGCTCCTGAAAACGACGTAAGTAAGACCTTGGTTTTGTTTCAAAAGCTAAAACAATAGGAGTACCTTGAATGGGTGTGGCGAGCTCTCTCACATCCAGATTTCTGGGTTTTGATTTTTTTTTCAGTCACATCAGAAGTCTTTCGGGTATCAAAAGAGTTGGCTGCTTCAGTGAGTGTCTCCTGGGCTGCCAGTGTCTCTGAATTTTGATTTCTTTTTCCCTCCTGGATTGGAGAACTGCATGTGAGAATCTGTGTCTGGGTGTGTTTGTGTGATGTGACCATATCAGAACAGTTGAGAGTTGCTGGATCTTTTATTCCGTTAAGTTTTCCAACAGTTAAGTTATTTTAAATGCCTCTTTCGGTCGTTTGTGTTTTAACGATACAGTGTTGAAATAAATTGTGTTTTGACCTATCGCATCGCATCTGGAACACAGCACTTCACATTTCCCTTGAATGGATGAAAAAGTTAGGGTCTCGGCTATCTTCTGAAAATACTTTCGGGGGGGTCTGCTCTGGTCTCTGACAGTGGGACTAAACTGGACTTCCCATTCGAAGATTCAGGACAGGTAACAGCTCCTTCTGATATTGTATGATGAGGTGACAATCTGATCTGAATCCACGGTCACTAACATAGTTCCACACGGTTTCATGTCACAACCCCAAAATGGAGGACGGTGAGTCAACAGACACGGAACAAGTTTTCTTTTTCCTTCAGTTTATTCCAAGAATACCACAAGTATGAAATATTACACCGCTTCCCCCTGAAAGAGGCAGCACTGAACTCAAAGTTTGAAATTCAGCTCCGAAACACGGAAATGAAAGCAAAGTTCTGAAGGTCGGAAGGAAAAACAGGAAGCTCTGGCAGCTTCCGTGGAGAAAGATACACAGTTCATATTTTGAGCCTGGCCTGATCCTTCAGTTGTGAAGAACAGGCATCCAGTCATACAGCACGGAAATCGGCCCTTCGGCCCAACCAGTCCGTGCTGAGCAGAATCCCAAACTAAACTCGCCCGTCCTGCCTGCCCCTGGCCCCATCTCCCTCCAAACCTTTCCTGTTTCACGTCCTCAGCTCTTCAACTGGACCCACATCCAACACTCCCTCAGGACCTTCACTCCATCCAGACACCACCCACAATTCGATAAATAATTTGCCGCATATGTCTTTTTAAAATGCCTCTGCTTAAAAATGTGCCCCCCCGCAGTCTTGAAATCCCCACCCGTGGGTAAAGACACCTCCCGTTAAACCTGTCTTGGTTTTATGAACCTCTCAACCTCCTATGCTCTCGTGAAAAGAGGTACCAGCTTATCCAGCCTTTCTTTCACACTCAAATCTTCCATACCCAGAAGCATCCTGGTAAATCTCTTCCGAACCCTCCCTCCCTTAAGAATATCCTTCCTAGAACAGAACTGGACACAATACATCAGAAAAGGCCTCACAAACATCCTGTACAACTACAACATAACGTCCCAACTCCTGTACTCAAAGGACGGACCACTTGTAGGCAAGCGTTCCAAATGCCTCTTTAACCAGTGTGGTGGATGCAAACCTCAAAGAGTTACAGACCTGAACCCCTTGAAACGTGAGCTCCAGTTCCCTCTCTGCCGATGCTGCCAGACCTGCCAAGTTTCTCCAGTTATTTCTGGTTTCCCTTCTCAAACAGAGAACCTGCTTTTTGTTTTTTCTCTCAACGCGTCTCTCATTCGGGCTGAACTCATTCAGGACACGTTCCGAGTCACTGAGAAGGATTTCTGAAATACTTGGGACGAGTCGGCCACTGGCGACGGGGAGCCAAACTCCACAGGAGTTGGAAAACCCAGCTGGAAACAGGTCCGGAGCATCAGTGAACAGGCCACGTCACTCAGACTGAATGAAGGCAGCACGAAAGCAAACTCTGAGAGCGAGTGACATTTAGCAAGGATTTAAAATGCACAGGGAGAGGAAGCATTGAAATGAAACGATGACAAGGCACGGTTATCCCCAGGGGGAAAAGAGAAAGTGACCACCCTGTGGAAAGAGACAAGAACAAGGCTCTGCATTTGCGTAACGCCGTTCGCCGTCCCGGGGACACTCGAAAGGACTGCGCGACGAGGCGAAATCCCTTTCGGAAGGGCGCGTCAAATCAGACGACCTTTGGGTTCACCTCCGCTTGACGGAGGGAGGGGGAGACACGCCGAGACATTTCCCAGTTCCCCCCCCCCCCCCGACGAGGAATCCCACCGCACAATTCTGTCCCCGGTTGAGCTGCGAGGGCAGACGAGGGGTGGACAGGGACCGGGTCAGTCCCTCAAGGGACGGTTTGGCAGGGGGCGATCCAATTGTGTCCAGGGCAAGCAGTGATGAAAAGTCAACAAGCACTGCAGTGGTCATGGGGAATGTTCGCTGAGCTGGTTTCGAGACATTTCGTCCCCTTGTCCAGCTGAGATCTTGAGCGCTTTGACACCTCTTGTGAAGTGCTGCTATCCTGTATCTTCAGGAATTTATTTGGTTCTGTTCCTGCTGCGTCGGGCTGGAGTGGTCGGTCAACTGGGTCCAGGGCAATTTCTAGAAACATGGCACTCATCCACAGACTTCACCAATAAACAGATAGACCTGGACCCAATATACCGGCCACTGCACCCGGAAGCAGCACATGGGGACGGTAGCTCAGTGGTTAGCACTGCTGTCTCACAGCACCAAGGACCCGGTTCGATTCCAGCCTCCGGGGGGGGGGGTGACTGTCTGTGTGGAGTTTGCACATTGTCCCTGTGGGTTTCCTCTCGGTGCTCCGGTTTCCACCTAAGATGGGCAGGTCAGGGGTGAATTGCCCGTGCTAAGTTGCCCATAGCGTTGGGTGCGTTAGTCGGAGGGAAATGGGTCTGGGTGGGTGACTCTTCAGAGGGTCGGCGTGGACTTGCTGGACCGAAGGGCCTGTTTCCACGCTGTAGGGGAATCGAATCGAGAATAAACAGGGGGATCCAAAGCTGTGAAGATGTCACCCAGACAGGGGACAAAACATCTGCAAATCAACTTCCGAGCTCGGCAAATCAGCCCACAAAGGGCACCCGAGGCACAAATCTTCACACAAACCTTGAACCGTCTCGATAGATTCAGCACTGGAGGCGAGGCGTGCGAGTATTTGGGAGGCACAAGAGGTTGGACTCTTTCGGCGCTGCCTGGAGGCCGTGATTCTATTCGAAGACTCGATAAATTCTGATCGTTCGTCTGACAAAGCGCGGAGATTACAAACTTGGGGAGAGCCCCGCGAACTCTCGGACTGAGTTAGGAAAAACCCGACAGCTGTTGCGACTCAAGATTAGTGGGGGAAACCGTCAGGGACCTCTCCCCCCCCCCCCCGAGAAAAGGGGAATGGGGTGGCGATGCCCGCTGACGGGGTTGGCGCCGCTAGGCGCTGGTGTCGATCACCAGGTGCCTGTAGACGATGGTGTTCCCTTTGAAGCTGGAAGCCAGCACCAGGTTAACGCTGTGGATGGGCACCACCTGGAACGCCCGGGGGGCGCGCACATTCCAGTCCTGGAAGCGGCTGAAGCTCAGCTTCCCAGCGTCCCAGAGGTAGACGTGAGAGAAGGAGAAATCGCTGCCCAGCACCAGGTACTGCCAGTGTGCCACGCGGAAGGGCTGAGCGCCCACGGAGCCCCGGGAGGGCAGGGCCTGGATCTCGGTGAAGCGGTGGCCCTCCCACTTCACCAGCTTGGAGTCGCCGATGAAGCGGACCAAGCAGAGGTACAGGGCCTTGCCGAAGTGGAAGTGCTTCACAGCGTGCACGTCCAACATGCCGGGGATTTCGGTCAGGTAGGTGAACTGCCGCTGTGACTTGCTCCATTGGTAGATGACCGGGGTCTGGGTGCTGCTGGCGAGGATCAGCTTGGGTTTGTTGTCCGTCTCGACGTACTCAGCGTCCGTGTCCCGGTGCCAGGGGTGGAGGGAGTGGTGGGAATAGAATCCCACCTTGTTCCACTTGTAAACGGTGGTGGAGCCAGCCTTCGAGCTGTCTGCAATCACAAAGTACCATTCGCCGTCGATGGTGAAGGTCTCAATGTCATTGGGCTTCTGGATCCTGGCGGCGTCGATGTCCTGGATCTTGACGAATGTCCCCCCGTAGCCGTCCCACCGGTAGATGTGGGAGCCTTGGGACAACTGCGCCAGGACAATGTACAGCTGCCCCTCGATCACCAGCGGCTTGCAGTAGACCGCAGCGTGAGCTGTGGGGAACAAGACGCCGATTAGCCGGGGTTGTGCCTGGGCTGTGAGCCAGACCCGAACGCGGCGCGGGAAGTGATGCGATGCCGTGTGATCTCGCCCGCACAGCCTTGTGGCAAGGTGAAATGGCAGGAGATGGTTCTTGAAATGAAATCAACAAGAACCTGCAGAGTGTGAAAACATTTTCCCCGCAGTCCAGCGAGAATATCATACAGAGTCATCGAGTCAGAGAGACGTACAGCATGGAAACAGACCCTTTGGCCCAACCCGCCCGTGCTGACCCAGATATCCCCAACCCAATCTAGTCCCACCTGCCAGCACCCGGCCCATATCCCTCCAAACCCTTCCTATTCATATATCCATCCAAATGCCTCTGAAATGTTGCAATTGTACCTGCCTCTGAAATATAGAGAAATTACGGTCAAGAAAAGGCATCTCTTTATCCTCACTTAATTCCTCATCTGGGCACACTCTCTTCAGGGGTGCTGCCCTGTGCAAACATTAAATGAGCGTCTCTCCTTCCTCAGAATGCAAATGAAATGTCCCCAAGGGCTCTGACCAATTTTGATAGATGTGGTTTAAGAGAGCATCGATCTGGTTGCATCGCAATGCGCGATGGCAACTGCTCTTCAACAAACCACAGCGAGTGGTGAGCACAGCCCAGCCCATCACGCAAACCAGCCCTCCATCCATTGGCTCCACCTACACTTCCCACTGCCTCGGGAAAGCAGCCAACGTGGGGTGGCACTGCTGCCTCACAGCACCAAGGTCCCAGGTTCAATTCCCACCTCGGGTGCCTGTCTGTGTGGAGTTTGCACATTCTACCCCCCCCCCCCCCCACCCGTGTCTGTGTGGGTTTCCTCCGGGTGCTCCGGTTTCCTCCCACAGTCCAAAGATGTGCAGGTTAGGGTGGATTGGCCATGCTAAATTACCCATAGTGCTCAGGGAGGTGCAGGTTAGGGTGGATTGGCCGTGCTAAATTACCCATAGTGCTCAGGGAGGTGCAGGTTAGGGTGGATTGGCCGTGCTAAATTACCCATAGTGCTAGGTGCATTAGTCAGAGGGAAATGGGCCTGGGTGGGTTACTCTTCGGAGGGTCGGTGTGGACTTGTTGGGCCGAAGGGTCTGTTTCAACACTGTAGGGGAACTGAATCTAAACATAATCAAAGACTCTTCCCATCCCATTGGGCAGAAGATATAAAAGTTTGCACACACACACCAACAGGTTCATGGACAACTTCTTCCCGGGTGTTGTTAGACCTATGAAATGACCTTTGAAATTTTAAATTTAATGTTGATCTCCCTCCCTGTGCACCTCCTCTGCAGCAGTAACATTGTCTTCCTCGCTCTGTACTGTTACCCTTTGTAAAGGATAGTTTACCCTGTACTGCATGCAGAAACAAAACGTTTCACTGTACCTCAGTACATGGGACAATAATAAAATCAAATCCAATCTTGCCCATCTTACGAAAAGCAAAACAGTTCAGATGCGAGAGATCTGAACCCCTGTCCTGGGAGTGTTGGATGGGGGGATATTGGAGAGAGAGCTTTACTCTGTATCTAACCCCGTGCTGTCCCTGTCCTGGGAGTGTTTGATGGGGGACAGTGTAGAGAGAGCTTTACTCTGTATCTAACCCCATAATGTCCCTGTCCTGGGAGTGTTTGATGGGGGAAAGTGTAGAGAGAGCTTTACTCTGTATCTAACCCCGTGCTGTCCCTGTCCTGGGAGTGTTTGATGGGGGGACAGTGTAGAGGGAGCTTTACTCTGTATCTAACCCCGTGCTGTCCCTGTCCTGGGAGTGTTGGATGGGTGGACAGTGTAGAGGGAGCTTTACTCTGTATCTAACCCCATGCTGTCCCTGTCCTGGGAGTGTTTGATGGGGGGACAGTGTAGAGAGAGCTTTACTCTGTATCTAACCCCGTGCTGTCCCTGTCCTGGGAGTGTTTGATGGGGGACAGTGTAGAGAGAGCTTTACTCTGTATCTAACCCCATGCTGTCCCTGTCCTGGGAGTGTTTGATAGGGGGACAGTGTAGAGAGAGCTTTACTCTGTATCTAACCCCATGCTGTCCCTGTCCTGGGAGTGTTTGATGGGGGGACAGTGTAGAGAGAGCTTTACTCTATACCTAACCCCGTGCTGTCCCTGTCCTGGGAGTGTTTGATGGGGGACAGTGTCGAGTAAACTTTACCCATGATCTAACTCCGTGCTGTCCCTGTCCTGGGAGTGTTTGATGGGGGGACAGTGTGGAGGGAGCTCTACTCTGTATCTAACCCCGTGCTGTCCCTGTCCTGGGAGTGTTTGATGGGGGGACAGTGTAGAGAGAGCTTTACTCTGTATCTAACCCCGTGCTGTCCCTGTCCTGGGAGTGTTTGATGGGGGACAGTGTAGAGAGAGCTTTACTCTGTATCTAACCCTGTGCTGTCCCTGTCCTGGGAGTGTTTGATGGGGGGACAGTGTAGAGAGAGCTTTACTCTGTATCTAACCCCGTGCTGTCCCTGTCCTGGGAGTGTTTGGCTGCACAAACTCAGCAGGTCTGGCAGCCTCATTTGAAAGAGAGAGAGAGAGAAAAACACACAGTTACTGCCATCAGTCCGATGAGGATTGAATGTCGAAGAAGCATCATATCGGAGTTAAACTCTGTCCTTCTGTTTCTCACCAGAGATGCTGGGGAATGTTCGGGATATTAGGGACAACCCTTGCGTGCAGCAAGTTCAACCCGTGATCGTTCACCTTCTGGTAACCGACATCCCGTCATCCTGGAGATATTAGGCGAGGTGGACAGTCAATGACAGTCCACCTTCAGACAGCTCGGTGAAGATTCCTCAGGCTTACCAGAGATATTTTCTGATGGCCGGAACACCATCTCAACGTGGTCCCACACAAAGAAAGTGCAGTTCCCATTGTTGGCCTGGGCGAAGGTGACAAAGAGGTCATCGGCGTAAATGAAGGACTCGACGGACACGGCCTGGAAGGGCAAGGTTTGGTAAACGCTGAATTCTGGAAAGAAAAATAAAAAAGAGCAGACAATTCTTGTCAGCAATATTCGGTCAGAGCGTTCCAGTCCGAGAGGTCACTGTTATGTCGCAAGAGTATGTACAGAGTTTCAGACTCAGAAATAACTCTTCTTCAGCAGCAAGAGAAGGTCTCAGAAACTCAAATATAAAACTCTCTCGACACTGTCCCCCCATCAAACACTCCCAGGACAGGGACAGCACAGGGTTAGATACAGAGTAAAGGTCCCTCTAGACTGTCCCCCATCAAACACTCCCAGGACAGGGACAGCACAGGGTTAGATACAGAGTAAAGCTCCCTCTACACTGTCCCCCCATCAAACACTCCCAGGACTGGGACTGCATGGGGTTAGATACAGAGTAAAGCTCTCTCTACACTGTTCCCCCATCAAACACTCCCAGGACTGGGACAGCATGGGGTTAGATACAGAGTAAAGCTCCCCCTACACTGTCCCCCCATCAAACACTCCCAGGACTGGGACAGCATGGGGTTAGATACAGAGTAAAGCTCTCTCTACACTGTCCACCCATCAAACACTCCCAGGACAGGGACAGCACGGGGTTAGATACAGAGTAAAGCTCCCTCTACACTGTCCCCCATCAAACACCCCCAGGACAGGGACAGCACGGGGTTAGATACAGAGTAAAGCTCTCTCTACAGTGTCCCCATCAAACACTCCCAGGACAGGGACGGCAGGGGGTTAGATACATAGTAAAGCTCACTCTACAGTGTCCCCCATCAAGCATTCCCAGGACAGGGACAGCACGGGGTTAGATACAGAGTAATGCTCTCTCTACACTGTCCCCCATCAAACACTCCCAGGACAGGGACAGCACGGGGTTAGATACACAGTAATTCTCCCTCTACCCTGTCCTCCATCAAATACTCCCACGGCAGGGACAGCACCGGGTGAGATACAGAGTAAAGCTTCCTCTACCCTGTCCCCACCAAATGCCTGAGGTGATTTTGAGAGCAGTCTGCAGTCGCTGCTGGCTGTGAATTGTGCCTGTTTCTGCATTCCCAGATTGAATTCATCAAAATGGCAGCCATGTTGCTGAATGGTTTAATCTCTCAAGGAGAGAGTGTGGAATTGTTGACGGCAGGCCAGGGGAGATTGAGCGAGCAGGGAATGATCACCGAGTCTGGGAGTGTTTGTGGGGCAGGGTGTTCCGTTCCGACCTGTCCTGATGCAGTCAAAGTCCTTCATTGGCAGGTGGTTCACCCTGACATCCTGGTATCTCATCGGGCTTGAACAGTACACTGGAGGGACTGACGTGTTGGTCAACTGCAGCCATTCCATCAGCCATTTCACCTTACAATCACAATGGAAAGCATTCCCACGGAGATCCCTACAAAGGAGCAAGAAGCACACATGTCACACTGTGCCCCAAGTTCCCTTCAGTCCGAGTGAAGGAACAGCTCCCTGCGGTGATGGGGAAACGTGCTGACGTGACAGGCGATGAAGGTGTCAGGTGGTACAATGACCTTCATGGTGAGAGGGTTGGAGTACAGGAGCAGGGACATCTCAGTGCAATTGGACTGGGGAGAGATCACACCTGGAGTTGTGTGTGTGTGTGTGTGTGTGTGTTTGTGCACACGCGTGTGTGTGTGTGCGCGTAAGAGTGTGTGTGTGTGTTTGAGTGCATGCATGTGTGTTGTCTGAGTGAATGTATGTATGTGTGTGTAAATGTATGTATGTTTGTG
The DNA here is from genome assembly GCF_047496795.1 of Chiloscyllium punctatum. Classification (NCBI taxonomy): domain Eukaryota; kingdom Metazoa; phylum Chordata; class Chondrichthyes; order Orectolobiformes; family Hemiscylliidae; genus Chiloscyllium; species Chiloscyllium punctatum. The sequence continues at coordinate 20,340,465 of NC_092773.1, forward strand.
TGTTTCTGTGTGTGTGCCTGTGTTTGTGTGTTTGCACACACGCATGTGTATTTGTGTGTTTGCGTGGGTGTGTGTGTGCATCTGAACTTTGAGTGTGTATGTTTTTACGCATTCATGTGTGTTTGCACACATGTGCGTATTTTTGTGTGTGTGTGTGTGTACCTGAACCTTGCTCTGTGTGTGTGTGTGTGTGTGTGTGTGTGTGTGTGTACCTGAACCTTGCTCTGTGTGTGTATGTACCTGAACCTTGCTGTGTGTGTGTGTGTGTGTGTGTACCTGAACCTTGCTGTGTGTGTGTGTGTGTGTACCTGAACCTTGCTGTGTGTGTGTGTGTGTGTGTACCTGAACCTTGCTGTGTGTGTGTGTGTGTGTGTGTGTACCTGAACCTTGCTCTGTGTGTGTGTGTGTGTGTGTACCTGAACCTTGCTGTGTGTGTGTGTGTGTGTGTGTGTACCTGAACCTTGCTCTGTGTGTGTGTGTGTGTGTACCTGAACCTTGCTGTGTGTGTGTGTGTGTGTGTACCTGAACCTTGCTGTGTGTGTGTGTGTGTGTGTGTGTACCTGAACCTTGCTCTGTGTGTGTGTGTGTGTGTGTACCTGAACCTTGCTGTGTGTGTGTGTGTGTGTGTGTGTACCTGAACCTTGCTCTGTGTGTGTGTGTGTGTGTACCTGAACCTTGCTCTGTGTGTGTGTGTGTGTGTACCTGAACCTTGCTGTGTGTGTGTGTGTACCTGAACCTTGCTGTGTGTGTGTGTGTACCTGAACCTTGCTCTGTGTTTGTGTGTGTGTGTATGTACCTGAACCTTGCTGTGTGTGTGTGTGTGTGTGTGTGTGTGTACCTGAACCTTGCTCTGTGTGTGTGTGTGTGTGTACCTGAACCTTGCTCTGTGTGTGTGTGTGTGTACCTGAACCTTGGTGTGTGTGTGTGTGTGTATGTACCTGACCCTTGCTCTGTGTGTGTGTGTGTGTATATGTACCTGACCCTTGCTCTGTGTGTGTGTGTGTACCTGACCCTTGCTCTGTGTGTGTGTGTGCATGTGTATATATCTGAACCTTGCTCTGTGTGTGTGTGTGTGTGTGTGTACCTGAACCTTGCTGTGTGTGTGTGTGTACTTGAACCTTGCTGTGTGTGTGTGTGTGTGTACTTGAACCTTGCTGTGTGTGTGTGTGTACTTGAACCTTGCTGTGTGTGTGTGTGTACTTGAACCTTGCTGTGTGTGTGTGTGTGTGTACTTGAACCTTGCTGTGTGTGTGTGTGTGTACCTGAACCTTGCTGTGTGTGTGTGTGTGTGTACCTGAACCTTGCTGTGTGTGTGTGTGTGTACCTGAACCTTGCTGTGTGTGTGTGTGTACCTGAACCTTGCTGTGTGTGTGTGTGTACCTGAACCTTGCTCTGTGTGTGTGTGTGTGTGCATGTGTATATATCTGAATCTTGCTCTGTGTGTGTGTGTGTGTACCTGATCCTTGCTGTGTGTGTGTGTGTACCTGATCCTTGCTGTGTGTGTGTGTGTACCTGAACCTTGCTGTGTGTGTGTGTGTGTACCTGATCCTTGCTGTGTGTGTGTGTGTACCTGATCCTTGCTGTGTGTGTGTGTGTACCTGATCCTTGCTGTGTGTGTGTGTGTACCTGAACCTTGCTGTGTGTGTGTGTGTACCTGAACCTTGCTGTGTGTGTGTGTGTACCTGAACCTTGCTGTGTGTGTGTACCTGAACCTTGCTGTGTGTGTGTGTACCTGAACCTTGCTGTGTGTGTGTGTACCTGAACCTTGCTGTGTGTGTGTGTACCTGAACCTTGCTGTGTGTGTGTGTGTGTACCTGAACCTTGCTGTGTGTGTGTACCTGAACCTTGCTGTGTGTGTGTACCTGAACCTTGCTGTGTGTGTGTGTACCTGAACCTTGCTCTGTGTGTGTGTGTGTACCTGAACCTTGCTCTGTGTGTGTGTGTGTACCTGAACCTTGCTCTGTGTGTGTGTGTGTGAGTACCTGAACCTTGCTCTGTGTGTGTGTGAGTGTGTATGTACCAGACCCTTGCTCTGTGTGTGTGTGTGTGTATGTACCTGACCCTTGCTCTGTGTGTGTGTGTGTACCTGACCCTTGCTCTGTGTGTGTGTGTGTGTGTATGTGTATATATCTGAACCTTGCTGTGTGTGTGTGTGTGTGTGTACCTGAACCTTGCTGTGTGTGTATACCTGAACCTTGCTGTGTGTGTGTGTATACCTGAACCTTGCTGTGTGTGTGTGTATACCTGAACCTTGCTCTGTGTGTGTGTGTGTGTACCTGAACCTTGCTGTGTGTGTGTGTGTGGGTGTGTGTGTACCTGAACCTTGCTGTGTGTGTGGGTGTGTGTGTACCTGAACCTTGCTGTGTGTGTGGGTGTGTGTGTACCTGAACCTTGTTCTGTGTGTGTGTGTGTGTGTACCTGAACCTTGCTGTGTGTGTGTGTGTGTGTGTACCTGAACCTTGCTGTGTGTGTGTACCTGAACCTTGCTGTGTGTGTGTACCTGAACCTTGCTGTGTGTGTGTGT